>NC_069505.1:214503295-214723295 GCF_027579735.1 Bombina bombina
TTGTGAATACTATAAGCTGAACTCGAGTTCAAGCTTAAAGAGACCCCTTTAAGAAACCCTTTTATAAAAAGGAATGTATCCTCCCTTTTAGTTACAAAAAGAAAGAAAAATCAGCTGTCTCAGTATATTGAACTCAGTGAAAGTCGTGTGTGAGCTATTGCAGGACTACAGTATTAAATGGAAAAGTAAAATATTCTGTTTTGTTAAAGTTTTTATTTTTAAACACATTTTCATTCTTTTATGGTGTGTAGTTCCTTTGAAATGGTTAAACCTATTCTAGAATGCCTCCTGCTGTAGATGAGTTTTACAGACAGTGATTGGAGCATACACGTGTATGCAGGGGGCTGTGGTTTAAAGGGACAGTATACACTCATTTTCATATAACTGCATGTAATAGACACTACTATAAATAATAAGATGCACAGATACTGATATAAAAATCCAGTATAAAATGGTTTAAAAACTTACTTAGAAGCTGTCAGTTTAGCTCTGTTGAAAAGGTAGCTGGAAAGCCCACTGCAAGTGGCAAATAAGACACTTCCCCCCTCCCCCTTCTTTTGTATATGAAAAGACCCTTTAAACAAACAGGAGCAAGCTGGAGAAGGTATCTGACAGGTATTCTCATAAAACTATGGGGCTTGGTTAGGAGTCTGAAAATCAGAGCAATGTTATTTAAAAATAAGCAAAACTATACATTTATTTAAAAAAAAAAACTTTATGGGCTTTATAAATAGATCATCTACAAAACATTTATGCAAAGAAAAAATGAGTGTATAATGTCCCTTTAACACATCGTAAAAGAAAGGAATTTGTTTAAAGGGACAGAAAGGTAAAAATTTAAATCTGCATGGTGGCATTTCAATGTGAAGTAGAAACATTTTGCAATATACTTCCATTAGCAAAAATGCTGCTAGTAAAAGTTAGTTTTTCTGCAGCATATGCACATATCTTTTGTACCAGTATTTAAACACTGCACCTTTACCACAGTTAGCTTGGCTTGTATGGCACAAATTACATCTTCACAGAAGCAATGCACCTAGGGATGCCACCTCAGCCATGTTTTCTGAACACTTATGAGTTACACATGCTGCAGGGTGTGCAGGAAGGAATGTGTATTGTGATCCTGGACAGCACTATTCATGTTCCTCCCGGCACACCCTGCAGCATGTGTAACTCATAAGTGTCCAGGCAACCCGTAAATGCACAGCATCTTGAATACTGGTGCACGGCCCTCACAGCATATGTGCGTATGCCGCAGGAAAAACAGTAATAGCTTTTACTAGAAGCATTCTTGCTAATGGACATATATTGCAAAAATACTTCTATTTCACCTATGCACGTTTCAATTGTGACCATCCTATCCCTATAATGCATTTTATTTGTACACTAGAATTCCTCTTTAAGGATCTATGGACCCTGGTTGCTGTGTAGCACTCATTCTGCATTACACAATTACTAATGTTTCATTAATAATTCAGTTCTCTTTATAGTTTTGTTTTATTTTATTTAGCAAAACAGAAAGAGGGTCCAAAAATTGGTTTCCAATCAGGGGAGACTATTGCCATGTCAGAGATGTGATATGCACGTGTAATACCAGCGATTATGTGTTTGTTATGCAACTGCTCCAGTTCTGGTCGTAATTAAATGGACAGTGAAGTAAAAATTTAACCTTTATGTTTAAGATAGAGCACAGGATTTTAACTTCAATTATCTAATTTGTTTTTTTCTCTTGGTATCCTTTGTTTAAAAGCATACCTATGTATTCTGAGGAGCAAATGCACTACTAGAGCTAGTTGCTGATTGGTGGCTGCACATTTAGCCAGCAATCAGCAAGTGCTACCCAGGTGCTAAACCAAAAATGTGCCAGCTCCTAAGCTTACATTCCTCCTTCTTTCAAATAAAGATACAAAGAGAACGAAGAAAAATTGCTAATAGGAGTAAATTAGAAAATTGCTTAAAATTTCTGCTTTGTCTGAATTATGAAAGAAAAAAAAATGGGTTTCAAATCCCTTTAAGAAACCAAATTAATACAATTCTGATTTACTTCTGTTATAAAATGTACCGGTTACAGTTGGTATCCTTTGTTGATAAAGAGTTTCTTTACTTGACAGCGTAGTAAGGCATGCTCAGGACAGTGCCGTTTTAAATTGTTACAAATATTCTTGCAAAAACTTCTGTCTTATAGTGCTCAGGACACATGCGCGCTCCTGAGCCTACTTTACAAGCTCTTTCAACAAATGATACGAGATAAACAAGTACATTTGGTAGCAGAAGTTAATCGGACTGTTCTGTTTAATTATTGGCTCTCTAAATCATGAACGTTTCATTCTGGCCTCTTTGTCACCTTAAACATACCTCTGGTTCCATATGATCAGTCTTGCATTCATATTCAAGTGATCTGAAGAGTAGAAAAAATGACTTTTAATGCATAAATATACAGAATTTGAAAAATAATAATAACATGTTTATCCCAGGGGTAGATTATGAAGCTATTGGGAGCCTAGCTCTTTGTCTCCAAAATGTATAGCCCCAGTATATGCAATTTAAATACATTTCTGATGTAACATAAAATTAAAGGGATAGAAAGATCAAAATGTTAATGTACATGGATGCCTTTAAATTGTAAATAGAATCATTTTTGCAATATACTTCTATTAGCCAAAATTCTTCTAGTAAACATTACTGTTTTTTCCAGTAACATATGCACATATGCTGTGAGTGCCCTGTGCACAATCATTTCAACACCACACCTTCTCAGAGAGTCAGCAGTGGCTTGTATGTCATAAATTATAGGGACATAATACTCACATGCTAAATCACGTTAAAGTGATGCAGCATAACTGTAAAAATCTGACCATAAAATATCACCTGAACATCTCGATGAAAAAAGGAAGATATTTTACCTCAACATTTCTTCAGCTCATGAAAGTAAGTGCTGTGTGAGCAGTTATCCTTCAGCTGCTGTCAGCTACATGTTAAAAAAATAACTACAGCCAATCAGCTTCATCAGTGCTGATTTCATAGCACACTTCCTTAAATTGAGAAGGGATGCACGCTCCCTTGTAAGTCCCAGGACTAGCATCCTGATTTGTTGCTTAATGTCATATTACAATGGGATGTGGCTACTGATAAAATTTTGATTTAAAATATCTTCCTTTTTTACATAGATATGTTCATGTTATATGTTATATTTTGCATCACTTTAAAGGGCTTCAGTATCTGAGTATCATGTCTTTTTAAGTTTTCATTGACACAAAACATACCATTATCAGCTCTTAAAGTAGGCATGGGGGCCGAATTATCAAGCTCTGAATGGAGATTAATGCCCCTGTTTCTTAAGACCGCTGCTCCATAACATGTCCGCCTGCTCTGAGGCTGCGGACATCAATCCGCCCAATCCTATACGATCGGGCTGATTGACACCCCCTACTAGCGGCTGATTGGCTGCAAATCTGCAGGGGGCGGCATTGCACAAGCAGTTCACAAGAACTGCTTGTGCAAGCTGTCTGCATTCATCAATGTCTATCGGACATGGTCCACTGAGCGGATCATGTCGGACAGACCGATGATAAATTGGCCTCATGGTGTTTAAATTCCGATGCTCTAGTCACACATAGCATATGTGCGTATGTAGCAATAACTTTTATAAGAAGCACTTTTGCTAAAGGAAAAATGCTTCTATTAAAATCTGAAATACATGCATTCATATTTAAACCTTCTATCCATTAAACTTACAGAACCTACAGTAGTTTGTAAAGATCTTAAGCAGTGAATATGATGCAATTCAGCAATTCACAGGGTGCCAGATGTTTAGTGCAGAATTCCGTCCACACCACTACTGGCACTGCTGGCAGAATATTTTACAAGTTAAAAGAAGATTAAAGGACATCTTTCCATTGCTCTGTAAAAAGCTCTTTTGGAAACAGGGTCATTCAAGTTTAGAATCCCCATCCCATTTAGATTTGATGAGATGCGGAAGGAGAGAAATTCTGAATAATCAGTAGCCTACATCAGCCTCAATAAAAAGTGAGAACAGTCAGACTATAGGAGGGACGGTACTGCTCCTGGACACACAAATTAACCGTGTTACATTCACCATTATATCTAGTATGATTGAAATATCCTTCTGATTTGGTTTCAGGTACTTCAGTTCACAGCAGGCAGAAATGACAATGACAGCCAACAAAAATGCGACCATCACTCAAAGAACAGGCGGGAGTAAAATACTGCGAGGCACTCTGGGACGGTAAGAGGAGATTACTTGCTTTATAGTTTGTACAATTTTCTGCTTTAGTAAGTGGTTTTTTTCTCACCCTCCAGTAAACAATGATGTCTATAAAATGATAATAAGCATAATAATGATGTGCAGCTTTATTCTCTAAGGTGAATATATATATTATAAAGTATAACAATATCACATGAGCACATAGAGCATAATGATTGGTGCAGGAAATAGATGAGATTGTACAATCTAAAGAATGTAAAACTTATTACGATCTATTGGATGCTATAAGACAAGAGACCTGTGAATATCAACTAACTAATATAATAATGTGACAAGGAAGTTAAAATTAAGCTTTCAGATATAGGGCTAGATTACAAGTGGAGCACTAATTTTCCACCCGCCCGCAAACGGGCAAATTTGGCTGATAATTAACCAGCCATTAAAAGTGTCTGGTTATTGCTACCGCAAGCTCAAAATAGAGGGCATTATAGGTTTTATTAAAAAAAAATGTAACTTTTTTTTTATTACTACAAAACAACTGCACTAGGCAGTATTTTGGGGCTAAAATTAGCAGGTGTGGGGTGTTAGAAAAACAAAGGCACTGAAAAGTGCATTTACATAGAGGTCTATGGGGACTGTGTGTTCCCTGTAAATATATATGTATATGCTTATTTACATATATATTTGTGTGTTAATATGTGTATATATATATATATTTATATATTTATATTCGCTGCCATTGCTGCGCTACTTACCCCCTTCGCTGCACTTAGGTTCTGATGCCGTCTCTAAATGGTGGCTGCACATCTTTGCCTCTTTTTATTGGCTCAGCTGTTTCAGCTAGCTCCCAATAGTGCACTTTATATATTGGCTGTTAGTGCATCGCATTGTTCTGGTCACATCACAGAAGTAAAATCATTTATTTGTTTAATAAAAAGCTCAAATACAGCTCAAGTCACACAAGTTGCACTTTTAAACTATGAAACTTCTGCAGAACATATATGTGATCACCAGAACTGCTCACGCGTGTTATTTGTACATGTAAATAAGAGTAGTTAAGTGAAAAAGCCTGCAGGCAAACCCAGTGGGTAAATAAATGAAATGGGGGTTCTGTACTCACCCCAATAAAATCAAATAAAAATGAAAACAGCCGCACTAATGGGCAGTCAATATCAATAGCCAATTCAGTTAATTAGTTGCCATGTGTCACTTTTGCTTTAAGCATTTTTTGTTCCTGTTTATGTCTATGAAGTTCCTAAAAATGCTACTTTGAAAAGTCCCCAAAATGCTATTCTAGGGGTGATTTGTCGCTACTTAGAGTAACCTGGCCTCTTGCCCTCCTAGCTTTGCCCACTGACCACACCAGCTCCTAGAATTGTATTGCTGCTCCTGAACTTAGTGAGTTTACCCTCCAACAAAGGATAGCAAGAGAACAAAGCAAATTTGATAACACAGCAATATTGCTCTGTCTGAATTATAAAAGTTTAATTTTGACTTTACTGTCTCTGTTAATTTGTGGTAGTTAAAGAGTTAATTTTGCTATCTGCAGAAACCATTAGGGCACTGCCAGTCAAGCTCTTTAACTTTCCAGTCAACACTTTCCACTTGAGGTTTAATGTTTATTTTCCCCCATCAACACTGTACTTAAAAAAAAGGCCTATTAAGCATTTAGTGGCCAGAATATGTTTAAAACAGACCCAAACAATTTCCCCATTCCTTCTCCTAGCAGCAATATCACATATCACATGCTATTCTCAGTGGGAAAGTTTTGTATTCCAGGTCACATTTTTATTTTTTTCAGTAAAAAAAAACACAAAAATCTTGGTGGTATTTTCAAATGAAGCACTAAAGCGTAACGAAAACCTATATTCATTAATAATCTGATTTATTTCCTCTTTAGAAAGAGACCTTTCATGTCCAAAAGCCAGCTAGTCAGGAGACAGGATGTATAGCTCCTATTTATAGCCGATTACTTACAAAATGTAAACGTTTTAAATATCTGGTAGCTTATAGCTGTAAAACAAGGGTGGGAGAGACCAGTGGCTGTGCATTTGCTGGTAGAAGATGTATTATTTAGCACTTTCTGATGGAATGCTCCATTAACCATAAACATAGCCTCTAGACTAGAGTCAGAATCTTTACTGCCCAGAAAGCGATCACAAAATTATTTTTTATAAAGACACAGTAAACATTTCTTTTTTAATTTGCAATATATTCATAACATTGCAGTATATAGTGCATATATAAGAAAATATCAGTAACAAACGTAGGGTTGTCACCTTTAGCTCAGGCCAAACCTGAACACTCTTGCGCCGTGCACAGCGAAACATTTTGTCAAGAGTACACACGGGGCTAGATTTATCAAGGACAAGGAGAATTCTCCATTATATTCTCTTCAGAGTTCTCTGCGGCGGAGGCGCACCGGTGTGCACAAATTTATCAAAAAAATGCACATATTAATTTGCACTGTTTGAAAGGCAAGCTGGGGTGAATTATTATGAATTTCTCCAGGAAAAAAAGGAAGTTCTCCCGATTTATCATTTCAAACCTGTGTTTTTTTAGGTAGTATTTTTTGCCCTCTTCAAGTAATCCATTACATTTGTGTTTTACATGGGGCAAATGTGTGCATTAGTTTTCCTTACATTAAACTCCCTCCTTGACCCACTGCAATCTGGATTTCGTTCCCATCACTCCACAGAGACAGCAATTTTTAAGGTTACCAACGACCTACTTACAGCAAAATCCAAAGGCCACTTTTCTCTGCTTATCCTCCTTGATCTGTCCGCAGCCTTTTATACTGTCGACCACCCTCTTTTGCTCCAAGTCCTCCAATCTTTTGGCATTTGCGACACTGCTCTCTCGTGGTTCCCTTCCTATCTATCTAACCGTAGCTTTAGTGTAGCCTTCTCTGGGGCATCCTCTGCCCCGTTACCACTTTCTGTTGGGGAACCTGCAAGGCTCTGTCCTCGGTCCTCTTCACACTCTACATGTCATCATTAGGTTCCTTAATAAAGTCCCTTGGGTTTCAATATAATTTGTATGCCGACAACACCCAAATCTACCTCTCTGCACCAGACCTATCTCCTTCCTTGCAATCCCGTGTTACTAACTCTCTTTCTCATATCTCATCTTGGATGTCCTCTCATTACCTGAAAGGGACAGTCAACACCAGAATTTTTTTAAAAAAAAAGCAAGATATTCCCTTTATTACCCATTCCCCAGTTTTGCATAGCTAACAATGTTATAGACTCAAAGACTAATGATTTCTAATGTTGTTCTCCTCAGTACCTATGGAGAACTATAACGCGCGTATTTGTAGAAGAACTTTGTGTTCTCCAAAGGCAGAAATATTTGATAAATTGGTAACTGGGCGCAATGCTAAGGCCGACTCTTGGAAATGCGACTAAAACTAGCAAATTCTAACACACTCACACACATACTATGACACATACTCTCTCTATCTCACACACTCTCATACACACACTAACACACACTTAAACTTACTTACACACTAACACACACACATACTCTCTCACACACTCTCGCTATCTCACACACTCTCATACACACTTACAAACACTTACAGTCACACAAATATTATGACACTCACACACACACTCTCATACACACATTAACACACACACTAACACACACACTCTCACACACATTCTAACACACTAACACACATACTATCACACACACACTCTATCTCATACATTCTCATGCACACTTAAAGTCACACACACACTAACACGCACTTACATTCTCACACACATACTCTCACACACACTCTCACTATCTCACACCTTATACACACATTAACACACACACTTACACTCTCACAAACATTCTAACACACTCACACAAATACTCTCACACAAACTCTCTATAACTCACACACACACTAACACACACTTACACACACACTAACACACACTTACACTCTTACACACATTCTAACACTCTCACACACATACTCACACACACTCTAACACACATACTCTCACACAAACTCTCTATATCTCACACACATGCTAACTTACACTAACACATACTTACGCTCTCACACACATTCTAACACACTCACACACATACTCTCACACACGCGCCCTCACACACACACACAAATACACTCACTCTTTCACACACTCTCATACACACAAAAAGACGCTGACAAACACTCAGACACACTCCCACCCAAAGACACACACGCAAGAGAGAAATAACTGTAGACATTAGCAGTATGTTACAAATGAACAATGTCACCTTTTTGGCTGTGGCTGGTTCCCACCAAACCTGGGCATTTGCATGCCTGGGCATTACTCAGCTTCAAACCCAGACACACAAATGGAAACCCGAATCGTCCGAGTCATTCCCAGACAGGTGGCAAACCTAACCAAACTTTAAGAACCTGTCATTCAGCAGCCAGTGCCCTATAGCAATAAATTGAGAGCGTTGCTTCTATCTCTCAGTGTTAGGGTGGTAAGCTGTTCTGCCCATTATAAATAAATAAGAGGTTCATACGCAAGATAACCAGTTAGGTTTTCAATTGAACACTGGTGAATGAAAAAGTATATTGGATAATAGAAGTTAAAGGGAAAGTTGTTTAAAATCAGCTGCTCTATCTGATCCCTTTACAGGATTAATTTATAAGGTGCTGGTACAGTTTTGGAGACCTTACCATCAGGCATGTTCCATCTGAATCATGAAAGAAAAAACTTGGGTTTCTGTCCCTTCCAAACTTTCATGTTTCTTTAATAAAATTACACCCCTGAAACCTACCACCCACTGCAGCCCACCTACCGCTGCCTGGTACTACCCTGGGAATTCCAGCTTCACCTGTCCTGGGGGGGTACCTGGTGCTGCACTACGTGGATCAGAACCTGAGGGACATGAGACATCTGTAGATGCCTGGGGTCCTGCCCTGAGGAGGATCAGACTCTTTAGTTAGTTTCCCCTAAACACCTAAAGGGTTAAGCACTTGATGTTACCCCCCGGGAATCTGAATGATTAACAACTCAAAGTTTCCCCCTTTGGTACCTACCTGAAGTTGCCTCCTTGGCACATATGAGGTTATGGAATTGCAGCCCCATCCCCTTGGCACATCAGGGATCAGGAAATATATATTGTTACCCCCATGGCACCCAATGGATTAAGGACCTGAGACTGGGCTCACATGACACGTGTAGGGTTAAGGAATGACCAGGGGTTCTTTAATTTGCTCTCCCTTGCCAGCTGAGAGGTAAATGAGATGAACATGTCCCTTTCTTGGCATATGCAAGATGGAGTACCTGAAATTCTAGACACTGAATGAATTAAGGTCCATAAATTGCCCATCTTTACAACTTATTGACTAGGTATGTGCAACCTGTTTATTGGCACATAAGGAATTATGAACTTAATTTTACCATCTGTTGTCACTTTGGGGATCGGGTGTATGAGTATGCCAATCTAAGGAATTAGCCAGCTACAACTGACCCCTGGCACCTAAGTTGACTTGATGTTCCCCTCGTTTCTTGATACCTAAGTGGTTAATAGGATAGAAAGGTAAAAAATTAAATGGGCATAGGTGCATTTCAATTTGAAATAGAGGCATTTTTGCAATATAATTCCATTAGTGCTTCTAATAAAAGTTAATACTGTTTTTCTGCAGCATACGCATTTATCCTTTGAGGGCCGTGCATCACTATTCAAACACCAACCTACTCAGAGAGTCAGCAGTGGCTTGTATGACACAAATTACGTCTCCAAAAGCAATACACACCACTGCCAGCTGAGAAGGTTGGTGTATGAATACTGATGCACGGCCCTAAAAGGATATGTGCGTATGCTGCAGAAAAACAGCAATAACTTTTATTAGAAGCCTTTTTGCTAATGGAACTATATTGCAAAACTGCTTATATTTCAAATTGAAATGCACCCATGTATTTTTGAATTTTCTGACCCCTGCTTCTCAATTGAAATGACCTGTTATTTGTTAACAGATTGGTAGCTGGAGGGGGTAAAACATTACTGGGGAGGGGGGGGGGGGGTGACACCATGAGATACCGCACCATGTGACACCAACTTTAGTGACACCAACCTTAGTGACACCACTGCTTTGACAGGACATTAAAGGACAGTGCATCATGTAAATGCTTCAGACTTCTGAATTCCACAAAATGATTGCCAGCTACAATGTTCAGATTTTTTTATGAGGGTGATTTATCAAGCTGAGGCGGACAGGGGCGTACATACGTGCCCCTGTCTGACGCAGCTCGCCTCTGGTGGGCTGAATTCCCCTGGCGGAATTCAGCATTGCACACATGCTCTATTTTGTTCTCACGTGCAATCCCGCCCTCTGCCCGCGCACAGCCAATCATGCCCGGGCAGGAGCTGTCAATCTCCCCGGTCGGACTAGACCGCGGAGATTGAATTTCAGCACTTTAGAGGTGGCGAAAGATTAGGTCTGATGACCGCTACTTGTTAAATATGGTGTGCAGGTTCTCTTGTGAGAACCTGCAGCCGTAGTTGGTTGAAAGGCTTGTGAAGCCTTTGATAAATCGACCCCTATGCATACTTAAACATTTTGTATGGGGGATTCAATTTTGAGTTTAAAGACCTTTAAATTCTTGAAAGGTTTCATCTTTGAATGCCTGAACATTTTTCTTAGCAATTGTATCAGCCAGTAAATATCAGGCAAAAATCATTTGTTCTATATTGTACATGATTTAGAAAAGCTAGAATCTAGCATAGTAATCCTCCCCAAAAGCGTCACCCTTTATTTCTTTCTTCATATTTGTTTTTCTTGGGGCTGCTTTTTACCCTTTAGAAGGAGAGGAAGTAATATCAGATGTCACTCCTCTTTAAGCTGAGTTGCATATTTTCCCCATGAACAAATTCATGTTAAAAACATCTGATGACCAGGCAGTTTTCCAGATTACGTTCCATATATTTAATTTCAATTGCATTTTATCCGCATACTGAAAGATATAGAGGAAACAACCAAGCCCGGCATGTGCTCTATATAAAATAGTTTAAGTTCGTCCAGAGGTTCTGTAAACTATGCATTTCGTGACCAGGGACGCCTTGCTGCATAGTAATTAACTCAAGAGGTATGAGAGTATTGATCGTACCCATTCCCAGCGTCTTACAAACACTCAAATTAAATTGCAAACAATATGCACAAATTATTAGATATTTTATTCTTCAATCAATTCTGTAAACTGGACAGATACCAATAAACCAAATGAGATATTTTATTCTGTATTTCTAATGCACAGTGCAAGACTTGGGACAATAACTATAACATTATAACACAGAATAATAGGGAAATTATTATTAGTAATTACGCGTATAAATTATTTCCAAAAAGCCGTGGAAAGGACTTTAAGTTTGTGGTAATGATATTCAGAAACAAAGAAAATATGCAAACAAATGTAAAAGGAACCATCCATACAGATATAAATATATATATATATATATATATGACCTGCTGACTGACAAAGAATGAGAATGTTTAGAATATCTCACCATCTGTTTAAAGGGGGTATTCTGGCAATTCAAATGGTTAGATCACTGCACTGTGTGTTACAAATAGCAAAATGATGTAGTAACAGTGCACTGTGTGTTACTGGCAGCAAAAGGATGTAGTAACAGTGCACTGCGTGTTACTGGCAGCAAAAGGATGTATTAACACTGCACTGTGTGTTACTGATAGCAAAAGGATGTAGTAACAGTGCATTGTGTGTTACTGGCAGCAAATTGATGTAGTAAAACTGCACAGTGTGTTACAGATAACAAAAGGATGTAGTAACAGTGCACTGTGTATTACTGGCAGCAAAAGGATATAGTAACAGTGCACTGTGTGTTACTAGCAGAAAATGGATGTAGTAACAGTACACTGTATGTTACTGGCAGCAAAAGCATGTAGTAACAGTGCACTGTGTGTTACTGGCAGCAAATGGATGTTGTAACAGTGCACAGTGTGTTACAGACAGCAATAGGAGGTAACATCTCTGCTTTATGTTTGTAACTGGCAAACAGTACAGTGAATCACTGCTCTGTTAGTTAGCGATACAGAGGGTGTTAAATCTGTTCTGCGATATTAATAAAGATGATCATGCTGATTTATTTTCACGATTTATCAGTAAAGGGATAGGAATTTGAACAGTAAGTTATTATGACAACAAAATGTATCGTTTTTCCTTAAAACTCAGGATACATTTATACTTTTTTGCCTCTACGGAACACTAGATTGTAAGCTCTTTGGAGCAAGTTCTTCTCTTCCTGTTTCGCTATATATTGCTATATTTGTTTTTACTGTTTCTGTATTGTATTATTACGTACAAGTGTCATATATTGCATGCCCCTTGCTCATGCCTGCAGTACCATGGAATATCACCTTGCTCATGCCCACAGTACAACAGAATATCACTTTGCTCATGCCCGCAGTACAACAGAATATCACCTTGCTCATGCCCACAGTACAACAGAATATCACTTTGCTCATGCCCGCAGTACAACAGAATATCACCTTGCTAATGCTGCAGTACAATGGAATATCACCTTGCTCATGCCCGCAGTACAACAGAATATCACCTTGCTCATGCCCACAGTACAACAGAATATCACCTTGCTCATGCCCGCAGTACAACGGAATATCACCTTGCTCATGCCCGCAGTACAACGGAATATCACCTTGCTCATGGCCACAGTACAACAGAATATCACCTTGCTCATGCCCGCAGTACAACAGAATATCACTTTGCTCATGCCCGCAGTACAACAGAATATCACCTTGCTCATGCCCGCAGTACAACGGAATATCACCTTGCTCATGCCCGCAGTACAACAGAATATCACCTTGCTCATGCCCGCAATACAACGGAATATCATCTTGCTCATGCCCACAGTACAACAGAATATCACCTTGCTCATGCCCGCAGTACAACTGAATATCATCTTGTTCATGCCCACAGTACAATGGAATATCACCTTGCTCATGCCCGCAGTACAACAGAATATCACCTTGCTCATGCCCGCAGTACAACGGAATATCACCTTGCTCATGCCCGCAGTACAACGGAATATCACCTTGCTCATGCCCACAGTACAACAGAATATCACCTTGCTCATGCCCACAGTACAACAGAATATAACCTTGCTCATGCCCGCAGTAGAACGGAATATCATCTTGCTCATGCCCACAGTACAACAGAATATCACCTTGCTCATGCCTGCAGTACAACAGAATATCACCTTGCTCATGCCTGCAGTACAACAGAATATCACCTTGCTCATGCCCGCAGTACAATGGAATATCACCTTGCTCATGCCCGCAGTAGAATGGAATATCACCTTGCTCATGCCCACAGTACAACGGAATATCACCTTGCTCATGCCCGCAGTACAACAGAATATCACCTTGCTCATGCCCGCAGTACAATGGAATATCATCTTGCTCATGCTCACAGTACAACAGAATATCACCTTGCCCATGCCCGCATTACAACAGAATATCACCTTGCTCATGCCCGCAGTACAACGGAATATCACTTTGCTCATGCCCGCAGTAGAACGTAATATCACCTTGCTCATGGCTGCAGTACAACAGAATATCACCTTGCTCATGCCCGCAGTACAACGGAATATCACCTTGCTCATGCCCGCAGTACAACAGAATATCACCTTGCTCATGCCCGCAGTACAACAGAATATCACCTTGCTCATGCCCACAGTACAATGGAATATCATCTTGCTCATGCCCACAGTGCAACAGAATATCACCTTGCTCATGCCCACAGTAGAACACAATATAACCTTGCTCATGCCCGCAGTAGAACGGAATATCATCTTGCTCATGCCCACAGTACAACAGAATATCACCTTGCTCATGCCTGCAGTACAACAGAATATCACCTTGCTCATGCCCGCAGTACAACAGAATATCACCTTGCTCATGCCCGCAGTACAACGGAATATCACCTTGCTCATGCCCGCAGTAGAATGGAATATCACCTTGCTCATGCCCACAGTACAACGGAATATCACCTTGCTCATGCCCGCAGTACAATGGAATATCACCTGGCTCATGCCTGCAGTACAACAGAATATCACCTTGCTCATGCCTGCAGTACAACAGAATATCACCTTGCTCATGCCCGCAGTACAGCAGAATATCACCTTGCTCATGCCCGCAGTACAACAGAATACTACCTTTCTCATGCCTGCAGTACAACATAATATCACCTTGCTCATGCCCGCAGTACAATGGAATATCACCTTCCTCATGCCCGCAGTACAGTGGAATATCACCTTTCTCATGCCCGCAGTACAGTGGAATATCACCTTTCTCATGCCCACAGTACAACAGAATATCACCTTGCTCATGCCCGCAGTACAACAGAATACTAACTTTCTCATGCCCCCAGTACAACGGAATATCACCTTGCTCATGCCCACAGTACAACGGAATATCACCTTGCTCATGCCCACAGTACAAGGGAATATCACCTTGCTCATGCCCCCAGTACAACGGAATATCACCTTGCTCATGCCTGCAATACAATGGAATATCACCGTAGTTACGTTTACCATTGGCGTGTCAAGACCCACTGATAGGGCACTATGGTGGCGCCTTCTTCTTTCTTTTTATCATCTTTCTGCATCTTTTGATCTTGTGAATACCAGCAAGTTTGGGAAGAAGTCGCTTGCCGCCAGCAGAGGATAAAAGAGACCCCTTTTTTTCCATCACGCTCATTTGTCATACAAGCACGGACTTGAACTGATTGATCACTTATATGGATAAGTGGCCCTGGGCATTTTTTTTATAATATATAAATTAACAATTACACACACTATTTGTGATTGTTCACCATTGTTGTTCACATATATGTCATATTTGTTATATTTGTATATATTCACACTTTTGTGTTTCACATTTGTGGATTATATGTGTATCCACATTTAAGGTAATCATTTTTACTTTAGAATTCACAGCAATATCCGTTAGGGACACGAGTCACTTGTGATGTACCTAAGTAATTTTTCAACAATATAGGTTACTGATGCAACGTTGCTATTTGTGGCATGAGTAAGGACATGAGTAAGGGTACATAACCCGAAACGTCGTTCTGTTCCATTGCTGTTTGCTATCCTTGTGACATGGAATAAAGAAAAAGATTGAAAACACTACAGTGGTGCTGCTGTGATTTTGTATATTGGATATTTACTTGGGTGTTTTGCAGTTTACACCTCACAGCTTGTGCACACCTTGGGGAATTTTGTGCTGGATACATATCTTTGACTCTGTTGCTATTTGTTGCAGAGTTCAATATTATATTTTATATTTTTCAATTTATATCACTTTGATAATAATCTTTTTTTTAAATTGAGTATTGGTTTTTGCACGATAGTATATATTCATTTCCTTTTGGAATCACATTTTATATTGGTATATTGGTGCATCCAACAAGGTATATATTTATATTCTTATCACATTTTATCACCTTGATCATGCCCACAGTAGAACAGAATATCACCTTGCTCATGCCCACAGTAGAATGGAATATCACCTTGCTCATGCCCACAGTAGAATGGAATATCACCTTGCTCATGCCCACAGTACAACGGAATATCCCCTTGCTCATGCCCACAGTAGAATGGAATATCCCCTTGCTCATGCCCACAGTAGAACGGAATATCCCCTTGCTCATGCCCACAGTAGAACGGAATATCACCTTGCTCATGCCCACAGTAGAATGCTTTATAAATAAACAATATTTCAGCAAACTCTTTGTTAATAAAGAAGTCGGCCTTAACTCCCTATAATATATTAGGCACTTCAGAGAGTAACTAAACATGATTTATGATTCCTTTGATCTAAATACCCTTCTAAGCCTATTTGTGGTGAGTGGAAGCAGCGTATCTCACCAATCTTGCATACACAGAGCCTGGTTTAGTTTAACTTGCTGTGGGCAAAACATAGAGCCTGGGAACAGAAGCTAAATATATTTTTGTTACGCCCCTGGACAATGTGTTTGTGCTGGGCTGGCAATGCTTCTCATAATCAGTTATTAAAGTACAAACTTTTATGTAAATTGGAGATTTCACAAATCTTTTTTCTCCAGGTGTGGCCCTTGTGTTCTAAGAGTTCTCTTTCACCAAAGGATAAGAAAAGGATAAGTTGAAAATTAATTTTTCAGCACATAAACATCAATTTAAAAAAACCCACACAAACTGTTGTATATTTTACAATACCTTATAGATGCAGCAAAGAAAACATTATTTTAATTAATGTCCCTTTAAGCAGGGGATATGTTTTAAGCATAATAGTAATAAGCAAAATGCTTGTAGAGACATCACCTGGGTGGGGAAGAATGCAAAGAACTGGCAAAGTAACTTGTGTCTTATAATACAAGTGATCTTAAAGGGACAGTATACGGAAAAATAGTTTTTCGCTTAATGTGTTTACAATTGCTTTTTTTACCAACTGCAGAGAAAAAAATGTATGAAAAATAGCTTTTATGTTTTTTTGTGTATATTAAAGCTCTGATTTTGTGTTTTGAAGCCACAACCTAATAAAATGGGTTGAGCTTGTAATCAGTGCTTGACAAATCTGTTTAAAAATTAGGAGCCAGTAAGAATATTTGGGAGCCAAGCAAAATTTTAGGAGCCAGACAGTTGAATTTGTATATAGATATATGAAGAATAACCCAAAAAGTTAGGAGCCAGGAGTAAGATTATAGGAGCCAGTGGCTCCCAGGCTCCTGGGTTTGTCGATCCCTGTTGTAGGTATAATCAGATCTCATTACTGTATCACATTGTGCACATATACCTGCTTCTTTATCTTATATCTGTCCATAAAACAATCACCAGTACTTGGAGAGAACAATGGAAAATCAACATTGTATTACCTTATCTCTGCTATATCCCACTGGGAGTACAATTTCTTCTGCTGGCTGTGTTTACAAAGCTTATCTATAGCTGGGACCTGCGGCCACAAACTTTCAGCATAGGTGGGGATACCACATGCTAAATCAACTATTTCAAATGCCAATATAAGGGTAAAGGAGCTACTTGTAATCAATTTAATACACTCCAGCAGGTAAAGTGGATCATTGGGAACAAATTAAAAGGGTGACATTTTTTGAGTAAACTGTCCCTTTAATCCAATCACTGGCAGTGCAAGAGTGTTACAGGCAATACCTATAAGGGGGGATTGACAGACAGGCATAGATAGAGAGAGAGAGATAGACAAATAGAAACTAAGCCAATAAATTTAAAATATATTTCCTAAAAATGGGGGCTATTGGGAAATGCACTAATGTAATAGGATACTTTTTTTTGTCTATGAATATAATTGTTTTAATTGTTAACAGATCGGAGAGTCTGACCATTTATCTATACTATAATTGCGTTTGTAATATCCGCCACCGTCGGAAGTTGCGCGCACATCCTCAATGGAAGGTGAATTCTTTCACCACCCTGCCACTTTCGGAATCCACCGGGATGGAGCATTACAAAATATAAAAATTAAAAAAACACCGCCCGCACAAAGTATATAAAAAAAAAAAACGAACCTCCCACATTAACACATACACCGCAAACCCACACATTGCAAAATAATAAAGTAATTAACAACTTAATCGTCAACCACCAACATCGCAATAAACGTAATTACCCTATTAACCCCTAAACTGCAAAAACCTGCACATCGCAGTAAACCTAATTACCCTATTAACCCCTAAACAGCAAATGCCCACACATTGCAATAAACCTAATTACCCTATTAACCCCCAAACTGCAAAACCCCCACATTGCAATAAACATAATTAACCTATTAACCCCTAAACCGCAAAACCCACACATCGCAATAAACCTATTTACCTTATTAACCCCTAAACCGCAATAAACCTAATTAACCTATTAACCCCTTAAACTGCCAAAACCCACAACGCAAATAACTAATTAAATTACTAAGCCCCCTAACCTAACACCCCCTTAATTAACACAAATTAACTAAACTAAAAAATACTAAAATTACTCATCCAGGTGGATTCTTTCACCACCCTGACATTTTCGGAATCCATTTTTGGAATCCACCTGGATGCAGCGTAAGCAGGAACCAGGTGGATTCCGAAAACGGCAGGGTGGTTCCGTCACCACAATGGACTGCCCTTCTGAAAATGGCAGGGTGGTTCGGTGGTTCCGTCACCACAATAGACTGCCCTCTGGGCAGGCTTTCACACTAGTAAATAATAAATGTGATTTCTGTGTGCAATCAAAATATGTATTGATGAAAATAGCTTTATTACGGTACTTAAGCCAAATACTGCGCGTCATGGTATGTTGGGCGTACCCAGGCAAAGCTTAAGAGATAGAAAGAAAGATCATAAAACATATGCTAAGCATATACAAATTGGCCAACTAATAAACCACTAAAAGCTCTTGTAATCTGTTGCTTGTAATTTAAGAAATGAAAATGTCCCTTTAAATTCCATCACCCATAGCTCATCCAGACACATTTTGTATTTTATGAAAGGATAAATGTTATTTGCTGAAAAAAGTTAACTTATTGTAGAATGAGCTTAGTACACAAACAAAATATGCTCGTTACGGTAGGGAACAGCAGTGGGACACAAACCAAAGTACAAGAAGGAGATCCTAAAATCGAGAGATGCCACATTTGTTACAAAAACTAGTAAACATAGTGAGTTCTATAATTATGTAACACGATTCTGAATCTATAGATATTACTGTGGGTTTAAATGAAGTCATCATGTGGTTTCCATGATAATGAGTAGAGGTCAATTCCTCAGCTCCTCCTCCACCGGTTATGTCAAACAATATTACAGCTACATTAAAGTGAAAAATAAAATGCTCTAATATGTTGGAGCATTTTATTATTGCCCTGTTGCATAGAACTATGTGTTTAACCCCTGCAAATAGAATAAACACATAGTCAAAGTCAGCTCCAGAGCAACAATGCACTAGTGGGAGCTAGTTGAACACATCTAATGAGGCAATGGCAAGAAAAATCTCCAGAGAGCTCCAAATAGTGTATATCATTGTTGCTAAGCATATGTACATATGCTGTTCAACAAAGATACCAGAAAAAATTAATTATAATAGAGGAGAAAGTGTCTAAAAAGGACATGCTCTATCTGAAACATGAAAATTGAGTTTTGTCTTTCACGTTCCTTTAAACTGGAATCTCCCATAAATTAATGAATACAATCTATACTATAATCACGTTTGTAACGCGTCCGTCGCCATCGGCAGTTGCGCACGCATCCTAAAAAGAATGTTGGCAGCGCGAGGCAGCTAAAAGAATTCGGAATCACCCGGGATGCAGCAAAGGCAAACGGGGCATTACAAAAAAAAAGAAACCTAACCGCCCGCAATAAGTATTTAAAAAAACAAAACAACTAACAGTCCGCAATAAGCATTTAAAAAAAACAAAAAAAAAAACAACTAACCAACTACCTAATAAAATTATTAACCCCTAAATCCGCCAACACCAACATGGCAAACTACCTAATACATCTATTAACTCACATCGCTAATTAACCTAATAAATCTATTAACCCATAAACCACCATTAACCCATATTACAATTAACATAATAAATCTATTAACCCCTAAACCCCACAACGCAAATAACTAATCACTAAGCCCCCTAACCTAACACCCCCTAAATTAACCCCATTACATAAATTAAAATAATCCAAAATTACAATTAAAATTAAAAACCTAACATTACTTTAAAAATAAAGAAAACTAAGTTTAAAATTATCTAAAATTACAGAATTACAGGCATTGCCCTAAAGAAATCAGATATTTTACACTAAAAATATACTAAGCCCCCCCTCTAACATTAAAAACCCCCACCCACCCAACCCCTCAATAAAACCCAAAAAACTAACACTAATAAACCTAAACTACCCATTGCCCCTAAAGGGGCATTTTTATGGGCATTGCTCTTAAAAGGGCATTCATCTCTTTTTTACTGCCCTTTAAAAGGGCATTCAGCTCTTTTCATATTGCTCAAAAAACCCTAATTAAAAAATGCCCACCAAAAATTAAAAAAAAATAATACTAAAGCCCCAAATAGGTACTCATGGTTCCTGAAGTCCGGCGGAGAAGGTCTTCTTCCAGGCGCGTCCATCATCTTCATCTACAGCGAAGGCTGCGCAGAGCGGTGTTCCCAGATGTGGCGATCCTCGGCGGAGACGGTCCCCGGCGGCAGCACTCCTCAGCGGCGTGGAGGCTCCTCTTCATGCGATTGTCCGCCACACACTGAAGATTAAGTGCAATGTACCCCATATTTATTGGGGTATCTTGCATTCCTATTGGCTGATATTTTCACATCAGCCAATTGGATGACAGCAACTGAAATCTTATTGGCTGGTGAACAGCCAATAGGATGACAGCAACTGAAATCTTATTGGCTGGTGAACAGCCAAAAAAGATTTCAGTTGTTTCTCATCCTATTGCTTGTTTACCAGCCAATAAGATTTCACTTGCTCTTGGTTTCAGTGTGCAGTGGACGATTGAATGAAGAGGAGCCTCCACGCGCAAGAGGAGTGTCGCTGCCGGGGACCGCCGCCGCCGAGGATCGCCACATCTGGGAACAACGCTCTGCATCTCCGCTCCGCCTTCGCTGCGGATGAAGTTGATGGATCCACCTGGAAGAAGACCGTCTCTACCAAATTTCAGGAACCGTGAGTACCTAATTGGGGCTTTAGTGTTAGTTTTCTTTTTTTTAATTTAATTAGGGTTTTTTTGGGCAAAGTGAAAATTAGCTAAATGCCCTTTTAAGGGCAGTAAAAAAGAGCTGAATGCCCTTTTATTAGTGTTAGTTTTTTTGGGGGGGTTTGGTGGGTGGGGTTTTAATGTTAGAGGGGGGGATTAGTAATTATTTAGGTAAAAGAGCTGTTTAATTTACAAAAGGCCCTTTTAAGGGCTATTGGTAGTTTAGATTACATTAGGCTTTTATTTTAGGGTGGCCTTTTTTTTTTTTTTTTTTTTTAAAAAGGGGTTATTAGATTAGGAATATTTGACAATGTTATCAGGGCTTCCAGAAGGAGGAGCTAGATGGAGCTTGAGTGTGATCTTACTCCCGTCGTGGTCCGTTGTTGGAGTTTCACTATACTCCCTAGGACAATACCCCAGGATTGATTGGGGCAAGACTGGGAAGCTTCACAGAGCCGACTAAGGCTCACTAGCTAGAGCCACAGCCAGAGCCTCCTGTAATGCCGGCTCCAAGTGACCGAGCTGAGAATCAGAGGGAGTGATTGCTTACCAGGCTGGAAGCAGGTGAGAGGAGATTATCTGCTGGCGGTCCAGAGGGAATATATTACAGCAAAGACCTGGATATAATACAGACAAGGAAGATGCTGGTGTACATGTCACCAACTTAGAGTTGTCCCCTGGTATCGGAAAATATAGCGGCTGTGATTTTGCAAAGGTCTCTATGGGACTTTCTCCCGCAAAGGATAGCTGCACCTGAGGAGGTGAAAGAGTGCTGACAGTTGCACACTCCCTCCCGCATTAAAGTGAAACAGGATCTGATGGGCTTCTGAGTGGAGGATTAACGGAACGGAAGCCACAGTACTGCTACCAATGAGCGGCCTGACCAAGGAATAGATCTGAGAAGTTTTATCTATTTTTGGCTCAGTGAAAACTGCCTGAAGTCTAAGAGAATCCTGGAAGTATTCACTTCAGAGATGGTGGTACCAGTGACCCAGTAATGCTGACTCTTAATCACCAACTACAAGTGGCTTCAGTGCAGGACAAAAAAAATTATTAGCTTTAAATGCTAGATTGGACGACCTAGAGGATCGCTCCAGGCGAAACAATCTAAAAATTATAGGCCTGCCTGAAACGGAGGAGTTTAAAGATGTCTTTAACTTTTCGGCAGTAATATTACCACAGATCTTGGGGTTTAAGCAACAGAATATACCAATTGCGATTGAAAGAGCACATAGATTGGGTCCTCCTAGGAGCGGTGTCACTGGGAAAAATATTTATAGACCTATAATCGTTAGGTTCCTGAATTTCCAGGATAAAATAAATATTCTGAGACTTTATAGGAAAAATGGGAATTTGTCGATAGGTGAATCCAAAATGTTGTTGTTTCAGGATTATTCCAGTGACACCGCCTCTAAGAGGAAAGAAATGGCTCCGTTCTGTACCAAGTTAATTTCAGCAGGCTACAAGGCAAAATTATTGTATCCAGCAAAAATTCTGATAGAAGGAACAGAAGGTATAGTTAATTTAGGGAACGTAAAGGAGGCAAAGACATACTTTATCAAAAATAACCTGACTCTTTCTCGTTAAACATACACAATTTAGAGCAGATCAGAATAATAATAAGAAAGTTAAGAAATGTTGAGACTCATGGCTGTTTTTAAATTTATTTTATTTTTATTTATTTTTTTCTTCTCCCTTCTCTCTCTCTCCTCAATGGGATAGATATGAATCACTCCTTTTACCCTAGTTAAGCCTATAAGCGGTGTGAATAGTGATGATTTGATGTCTCAGAGGGAATTTGTTGGAAAGCAGACTTGAAGTAAAAAGGTGTGCTACTGTGAACCTAGTTTGCATATTTTATTTAGAATCCTTGGCTTTTTATGGGGAGAGTAAGCCTCCTGGCTGGTCTCGATTTGTTAATGAACTACATAATGAGTTGTATATATATATATATATATATATATATATATATATATATATATATATATATATATATATATATATATATATTATTTTTTTTCTTTCTTCATATTATTTGCGTAGTGGAGGTTTTTAAACTCACCCTTTTCATTCCTCTAATTTTAAATGTCGTTGTATTTGGCCCAAAACCAATCTTTATTTAACAGCAAATTAAATTTTTATTTTTCCCATCTGATGAGTAGTTTCAATACCAAAGCAGTATTGAGTACCAGTCTCTTGTCCTGTGCCCTTTCATCCTCACTATATTGACAAATCTAATGACAACATTTTTTAGATTCCTCTCATGGAATGTGGGTGGCATCACCTCTCCAGTTAAAAGCAAGCTAATCGTTAGACAGCTAGGAGTACACCAGCCGGATATAGCTTTAATTCAAGAAACCCACCTAAAAGGTAAGCAAGCTAGTAAACTTAAAAGTAAGTGGATTGGAGAGGTTATAGCCACCCCTTGTTCACAGAGGACAAAGGGGGTAGCCATATTATTTAACAAAAATTTTGTCTATAGTATTATTAATGTAGAGATGGACCCGGAGGGAAGATGGCTATTAGTGGAGTTACAAGTGAAAGAAAATAAGTTGATAATCTGCAATATCTATGGGCCAAATACTGTTGAGGCCAGTTTCTGGAATAACCTGATTTGTCTATTATCTCGATATATAGGTCAGTACTTAATTGTTGCAGGTGACTTCAACTTGATACCCACAGAAAATTTAGATAGATTCAGTCGAAAGATATCTTTTTTTCTAATAAAAAGGCAGCAATATTTAAGCAATTTTGTAAGAGTATGACATTTCTTGACATATGGCTCTCTATCAAGGATAGATTTTTTTTCTAGTATCGGATAAAATAATCAATCTAGAAGTAAAGGCTAATATACATGAGATATTAGTTTCTGACCATGCGATTATCTCATTAGATATAGGTTTAAACTCAAATATAGGAAAAGGAGAGTCTAATTCATTTCCCCCCCAAAATTTCTAGTAAATAACAGTGAATTTGCCAACTGGTTAGTATCTAAATGGAGAGATTTTAGCACATTTAATAAATCATACAGAGATAAAACCGAGGTTTATTGGGAGACGGCTAAGGCATGCTTAAGGGGTTAGATTAAAGCCTACATGATAGTAAGGAAAAAAAGCTAAAACACAGGAAATACAGTTATCTAACCAGGTTCAAAATGCTTACAGAAATTATATTAATAAATCCACTAAGTTGGGTTGGGATAAATACAAGCAAGATATATAGTAATACACATTTAAAAAGACAACTATTACATATTGTTGCAAAAATAACAACAATTACAGAGTATCAGATACAGAGACTAATCCTATTGAAATATTTACAAAAAAACAGATAAATCATATTCTTTATTCATACCAACAGGTGCCATGGTTTCTAATTTATTAATCCAGAATACTTCCTTCTGTTTTAGAAAAAGCTCCCTATTACCACCCCTTCTGGGTAAACTAATCTGGTCAATTATTTGAAACCTTAATTGACATACCCTGTGTTCTGCCTGAATAAAGTGTTCAGCTACTGGATTTTTTATTTTGCCATTTCTGATGTCTGATTTGTGTTCACATATCCTGTCACGGACCATCCTGGTGGTCTCCCCGATGTAACTCCGCCCACATGGGCATTTAATCATGTAAATGGCAAATGTGGTTCTACATGTAAATAAACCCCTGATGTTATATTTCTTGCCTGTACGTGGATGATAGAAAAATTTACCCTTCACCATATTATTGCAACTAGCACAGCCTAAACATGGGTAGCATCCCATATTTTTATCTGTAATATAGCTCTGTATTTTAGTTTTAGCAGTACCTATATCAGCCCTAATTAGCCTATCTCTAAGATTCTTACTTCTTTTATAAGCCGGCATGAATTCTGACTGGAACTCAGTTACATGAGGGTTACATTGGCTCAATATGTGCCAGTGTCTCCTAAGAATAGAATTAATGTTACTGCTTAATGAGTTAAACTTTGTAACAAAGACAACCCGATTTTGTTTCATCTTAACTTTAGGTTTTGTTGTCTCAAGTAAGCTGTTACGTGACACTGTTGCCACTTCTTCAATTTCTTTGTTAACTAAGTCACTGGGATACCCCCCTCACTATAAATTTGTCACCCATTTGGTTCAATCTCTGTCTCACAAATTTGTCCTCTGACACAATTCTTCTCACTCTCAAGAGTTGACTGCGAGGTAAAGACCTTTTAAGGGATTCTGGGTGAAAACTATTAAAGTGAAGCAGGCTGTTTTTATCAGTGGGTTTGGTAAACAGATCTGTTTCAAAACTATTGCCTGATTTATAAACTTTAGTGTCAAGAAATTCAATACTTTCCTCACTGTGCTTAAGTGTAAACTTAATATGTGTAGTTGCACTGTTCAGCTGATTAACAAACTCCCATAGGGATCCAATGTCGCCCAACCACACTCCAAATATATCATCTATGTAGCGCCACCAAGTGGCGCCACATAGAATGAAGAGATTGTTCTCAAAGACAAATCTCTCCTCAAAGAACAGAAGGAAGTATTCTGGATTCATAAATTAGAAACCATGGCACCTGTTGGTATGAATAAAGAATATGATTTATCTGTTTTTTTGTAAATATTTCAATAGGATTAGTCTCTGTATCTGATACTCTGTAATTGTTGTTATTTTTGCAACAATATGTAATAGTTGTCTTTTTAAATGTGTATTACTATATATCTACCACTAGATGGCACATCCTTCTCAAGGACAAGTAACACTGCAAAGAAAAAATGTGTGTGTATGCACAGGTGAATTGTTAATTAAGTAGGTGTGGTTATTAACCCCTATCCCTATATTAAGGTGTGTTACCTGCATTTATGTATTGACATGACTAAGGACTAGAGGTCCGAAACGTTGTCTTTTCTATTTCGAAATATCCCAATAAAAATGGAATTTTCTACATAGTGGTGAGTGCTGCTGAATTTTTTGGACTGTGCTATTACTTTAAGGGTTTTGTGTGGTACCCTTACAGCTTGCACCACCTTGTTATCTGAGTGCTGTACCACTACTGGACTGTGATAAATACAAGCAAGCCAGACTAGAGAGGGATCTTATTATAAAACAGAAAGCGGCATGCGAAGATTTAAAAATTAATGCACGATATAAAGGACACTATGGAAAGTCGGCCAAATTCTTATCCAGGTTAGATAAAGCCAGAAAAAGATCCAACACTATAGAAGCAATAATATGTGGTAATAACAGATACACGATCTTACTAATATTAAAAATACCTTTATGGAGTATTTCCTAGAAATATATGCTCATAAAGAATTGAACATAAATAACAAAAATGAGTTTTGGTATAAAATGACTGTGCCTAAAATTTCACAAGACTCACTGGAGAAGATGAATAGTCCTATTAACAGAGAAGAGGTCCTTGAAGCAATTGATCATAGCAAGCTTAACAAAGCACCTGGACCTGACCAGATACCAGCAGAAATGTATAAGATCTTAAAATTGGAGATAGTAGATACACTAACAGATGTGTTTAATAATTATTATGTTAGTGCTCAATCTATGTCTAAATATTTTTCAGCATCAATTATATCATTCATTTTAAAACAAGGAAAGGACCCTCAAGACCCATTTCACTACTTAATGTAGATTATAAATTATTAACCCATATTATTTCAAATAGACTAAAAGTGTGTCTGGCACAGATTATACATGAAGACCAGACTGGCTTTATGGTGGGTAGATCATCATCAATCAATGAATGTACGGAAGGTAGCTCTGGTGTTGGAATTCTTCTGGAATAAATTACATAGGAAAAACAGAGACTAATCAGGGATTTTGCTCTCCTAACAATCGATGCAGAAAAAGCGTTTGATGCAGTGATCTGGGACCATATATATACAATCCTTAGAGAAGTTTGGGTTCTCAGGTCACTTCATCCAGTTTGTTAAAATTATATATGAATATCCTATATCGTATATTAATATAAATGGTAGTCAAACATCGAAGTTGACACTAAGTAGGGGAACTAGACAGGGATGCCCACTTTCTCCATTATTATTCAATATCGCAATAGAACCCCTCGCCATTAAGTTACAAAAAGAGATGCAAGGCATCCAGTTAGGAGAGAAAAAATTTGTCTTATCATTTTATGCAAACGATTTGCTTTTATTTTTAAAGAATACAAAAACAAATATCCCAAAAGCCATTAGTATCTTAGAAACTTTCGGTTCCTTTTTTCGGATACAAAGTTAAAGCAAGTAAATCTGAAATATTATGGATGAATAAGAATAAACAGAGTTGTATAGACCATCCATTTAAAGAAGCAATCTGTTTTAAGTATCTAGGGATTTATCTTCATCTAGACCCAAATCAATGTTACTTAGTTAATTATACACCCTTTTTTAAGAAAAACTGCCCCTAAAACTACAGAGCTGGAGTTCCTTCCCTATCTCCCTTTCAGCTAGAATAATGATGATTAAATCCATTCTATTTCCGCAACTAGTCTACATCATGCACAATGTGCCTTTATTTTTACATAATCGAGATATGATAGGCTTTAATAAAGAATGTGCTAAATTTGTTTGGAATAATAAAAAACACAAAGTATCAATAACTAAATTATCACTTGGTACAGAAAAATGAGGCCTGGGTTTCCCTGACATTAAGAAATATAATATTGCAATTCTTGCACGGTATGCGGTTGACTGGATGACTGAAATGAATTACCTCACACTGGCCTAGATTTGGAGTTTGGCCGTTAGCCGTGAAAACCCAGCGTTAGAGGCTCCTAACGCTGGTTTTAGGCTACCTCCGGTATTTGGAGTCACTCAAAATAGGGTCTAAACGCTCACTTTTCAGCCGCGACTTTTCCATACCGCAGATCCCCTTACGTCAATTGCGTATCCTATCTTTTCAATGGGATTTTTCTAACTCCGGTATTTAGAGTCGTGTCTGAAGTGAGCGTTAGACATCTAACGACAAAACTCCAGCCGCAGGAAAAAAGTCAGTAGTTAAGAGCTTTCTGGGCTAACGCCGGTTTATAAAGCTCTTAACTACTGTACTCTAAAGTACACTAACACCCATAAACTACCTATGTACCCCCTAAACCGAGGTCACCCCACATCGCCGCCACTCGATTAAATTTTTTTTAACCCCCTAATCTGCCGACCGCCACCTACGTTATCCTTATGTACCCCTAATCTGCTGCCCCTAACACCGCCGACCCCTGTATTATATTTATTAACCCCTAACCTGCCCCCCACAACGTCGCCGCCAGCTACCTACAATAATTAACCCCTAATCTGCTGACCGCAAAGCGCCGCCACCTACGTTATACTTATGTACCCCTAATCTGCTGCCCCTAACGCCGCCGACCCCTGTATTATATTTATTAACCCCTAACCTGCCCCCCACAACGTCGCCGCCAGCTACCTACACCTATTAAGCCCTAATCTGCCGACCGGACCGCACCGCTATTATTATAAAGTTATTAACCCCTAATCCGCCTCACTAACCCTATAATAAATAGTATTAACCCCTAATCTGCCCTCCCTAACATCGCCGACACCTAACTTCAAACATTAACCCCTAATCTGCCGACTGGAGCTCACCGCTATTCTAATAAATGTATTAACCCCTAAAGCTAAGTCTAACCCTAACACTAACACCCCCCTAAGTTAAATATAATTTAAAATCTAACGAAATAAATTAACTCTTATTAAATAAATTATTCTATTTAAAGATAAATACTTACCTGTAAAATAAATCCTAATATAGCTACAATATAAATTATAATTATATTATAGCTATTTTAGGATTTATATTTATTTTACAGGTAAGTATTTATCTTTAACCAGGTACAATAGCTATTAAATAGTTAAGAACTATTTAATAGCTAAAATAGTTAAAATAATTACAAAATTACCTGTAAATAAATCCTAACCTAAGTTACAATTAAACCTAACACTACACTATCAATAAATTAATTAAATAAACTACCTACAATTACCTACAATTAACCTAACACTACACTATCAATAAATTAATAAATACAATTCCTACAAATAAATACAATTAAATAAACTAGCTAAAGTACAAAAAATAAAAAGAACTAAGTTACAAAAAATAAAAAATATTTACAAACACAAGAAAAATATTACAACAATTTTAAACTAATTACACCTACTCTAAGCCCCCTAATAAAGTAACAAAGACCCCCAAATAAAAAAATGCCCCTACCCTATTCTAAATTACTAAGTTCAAAGCTCTTTTACCTTACCAGCCCTGAACAGGGCCCTTTGCGGGGCATGCCCCAAGAAGTTCAGCTCTTTTGCCTGTAAAAAAAAAACATACAATACCCAAGCCCCCCAACATTACAACCCACCACCCACATACCCCTAATCTAACCCCAAAACCCCTCTTAAATAAACCTAACACTAAGCCCCTGAAGATCTTCCTACCTTGTCTTCACCTCACCGGGTTCACCGATCTGTCCAGAAGAGCTCCTCCGATGTCCTGATCCAAGCCCAAGCGGGGGGCTGAAGAGGTCCATGATCCGGCTGAAGTCTTCATCCAAGTGGGGCAGAAGAGGTCTTCCATCGATTGAAGTCTTCATCCAAGCGGGATCTTCTATGGTCATCCATCCGGAGCGGAGCGGCAGGATCCTGAAGACCTCCGACGCGGAACATCCATCCTGGCCGACGACTGAACGACGAATGACGGTTCCTTTAAATGACGTCATCCAAGATGGCGTCCCTCGAATTCCGATTGGCTGATAGGATTCTATCAGCCAATCGGAATTAAGGTAGGAATATTCTGATTGGCTGATGGAGTCAGCCAATCAGAATCAAGTTCAATCCGATTGGCTGATCCGATCAGCCAATCAGATTGAGCTCTCATTCTATTGGCTGATCGGAACAAGCCAATAGAATGCAAGCTCAATCTGATTGGCTGATTGGATCAGCCAATCGGGTTGAACTTGATTCAGATTGGCTGATTCCATCAGCCAATCAGAATATTCCTACCTTAATTTCGATTGGCTGATAGAATCCTATCAGCCAATCGAATTCGAGGGATGCCATCTTGGATGACGTCATTTAAAGGAACCGTCATTCGTCGTTCATTCGTCGGCCACGATGGATGTTCCGCGTCGGAGGTCTTCAGGATCCTGCCGCTCCGCTCCCGGATGGATGACCATAGATGATCCCGCTTGGATGAAGACTTCAATCGGATGGAAAGACCTCTTCTGCCCCGCTTGGATGAAGACTTCAGCCGGTTCATGGACCTCTTCAGCCCCCCGCTTGGGCTTGGATCAGGACATCGGAGGAGCTCTTCTGGACAGATCGGTGAACCCGGTGGAGGTGAAGACAAGGTAGGAAGATCTTCAGGGGCTTAGTGTTAGGTTTATTTAAGGGGGGGTTTGGGTTGGATTAGGGGTATGTGGGTGGTGGGTTGTAATGTTGGGGGGCTTGGGTATTGTATGTTTTTTTTTACAGGCAAAAGAGCTGAACTTCTTGGGGCATGCCCCGCAAAGGGCCCTGTTCAGGGCTGGTAAGTAAAAGAGCTTTGAACTTTAGTAATTTAGAATAGGGTAGGGCATTTTTTTATTTTGGGGGTCTTTGTTATTTTATTAGGGGGCTTAGAGTAGGTATAATTAGTTTAAAATTGTTGTAATATTTTTCTTATGTTTGTAAATATTTTTATTTTTTTGTAACTTAGTTCTTTTTTATTTTTTTGTACTTTAGCTAGTTTATTTAATTGTATTTATTTGTAGGAATTGTATTTAATTAATTTATTGATAGTGTAGTGGTTAGGTTAATTGTAGGTAATTGTAGGTAGTTTATTTAATTAATTTATTGATAGTGTAGTGTTAGGTTTTAATTGTAACTTAGGTTAGGATTTATTTTACAGGTAATTTTGTAATTATTTTAACTATTTTAAGCTATTAAATAGTTCTTAACTATTTAATAGCTATTGTACCTGGTTAAAATAAATACAAAGTTACCTGTAAAATAAATATAAATCCTAAAATAGCTATAATATAATTATAATTTATATTGTAGCTATATTAGGATTTATTTTACAGGTAAGTATTTAGCTTTAAATAGGAAAAATTTATTTAATAAGAGTTAATTAATTTCGTTAGATTTAAATTAAATTTAACTTAGGGGGGTGTTAGTGTTAGGTTAGACTTAGCTTTAGGGGTTAATACATTTATAGAATAGCGGTGAGCTCCAGTCGGCAGATTAGGGGTTAATGTTTGAAGTTTAGGTGTCGGCGATGTTAGGGAGGGCAGATTAGGGGTTAATACTATTTATTATAAGGGTTAGTGAGGCGGATTAGGGGGTTAATAACATTATAATAATAGCGGTGCGGTCCGGTCGGCAGATTAGGGGTTAATAAGTGTAGGCAGGTGGAGGCGACGTTGTGGGAGGCAGATAAGGGGTTAATAATATTAATATAGGGGTCGGCGATGTTAGGGCAGCCGATTAGGGGTACATAGGGATAATGTAAGTAGCGGCGGTTTACGGAGCGGCAGATTAGGGGTTAATAATAATATTGCAGGGGTCAGCGATAGCGGGGGCGGCAGATTAGGGGGTTAATAAGTGTAAGTTAGGGGTGTTTAGACTCGGGGTACATGTTAGAGTGTAGGTGCAGACGTAGGAAGTGTTTCCGCATAGCAAACAATGGGGCTGCGTTAGGAGCTGAACGCGGCTTTTTTCAGGTCTTAGGTTTTTTTTCAGCTCAAACAGCTCCATTGTTTCCTATGGGGAATCGTGCATGAGCACGTTTTTGAGGCTGGCCGCTTGCGTAAGCAACTCTGGTATCGAGAGTTGAAGCTGCGTTAAATATGCTCTACGCTCCTTTTTTGGAGCCTAACGCAGCCTTTATGTGGACTCTCAACTACCAGAGTTATTTTATGGTGCGGCCAGAAAAAAGCCGGCGTTAGCTACGCGGGTCGTTACTGACAAAACTCCAAATCTAGGCCACTGTTAGCAATGGAACAAGGAATGGTTTATCCATTTTCCTTGAAAGCATTATTGCATCTTCCATTTTCCTCAATTACCAATTAACATTCGGCTAGATTTGGAGTTTTGTCGGGTAACGACCCGAAAATCTAACGCCGGGCTTTTTTTCTGGCCGCACCATAAAAATAACTCTGGTATTGAGAGTCACATAAGCTGCGTTAGGCTCCAAAAAGGAGCGTAGAGCATATTTAACGCAGCTTCAACTCTCGATACCAGAGTTGCTTACGCAAGCGGCCAGCCCTCAAAAACGTGCTCGTGCACGATTCTCCCATAGAAAAAACAATGGGTGCTGTTTGAGCTGAAAAAAAACCTAACTCCTGCAAAAAAGCCGCGTTCAGCTCCACTAACGCAGCCCCATTGTTTGCTATGCGGAAACACTTCCTCCGACTCTGCACCTAACACCCTAACATGTACCCCGAGTCTAAACACCCCCTAACCTTACACTTATTAAACCCCTAATCTGCCGCCCCCCGCTATCGCTGACCCCTGCATATTATTATTAACCCCTAATCTGCCGCTCCGTAAACCGCCGCTACTTACAATATCCCAATGTACCCCTAATCTGCTGCCCTAACATCGCCGACCCCTATAATTATATTTATTAACCCCTAATCTGCCCCCCACAACGTCGCCTCCATTTGCCTACACTTATTAACCCTTAATCTGCCGACCGGACCCTGAGCGCTACTATTATAAAGTTATTAACCCCTAATCAGCCCTCACTAACCCTATAATAAATAGTATTAACCCCTAATCTGCCCTCCCCTAACATCGCCGACACCTAACTTCAAACATTAACCCCTAATCTGCCTGACTGGAGCTCACCGCTATTCTAATAAATGTATTAACCCCTAAAGCTAAGTCTAACCCTAACACTAACACCCCCCTAAGTTAAATATAATTTAAATCTAACGAAATTAATTAACTCTTATTAAATAAATTATTCCCATTTAAAGCTAAATACTTACCTGTAAAATAAATCCTAATATAGCTACAATATAAATTAATAATTATATTATAGCTATTTTAGGATTAATATTTATTTTACAGGTAACTTTGTATTTATTTTAACCAGGTACAATAGCTATTAATAGTTAAGAACTATTTAATAGCTAAAATAGTTAAATAATTACAAAATTACCTGTAAAATAAATCCTAACCTAAGTTACAATTAAAACCTAACACTACACTATCAATAAATTAATTAAATAAACTACCTACAATTACCTACAATTAACCTAAACACTACACTATCAATAATTAATTAAATACAATTCCTACAAATAAATACAATTAAATAAACTAGCTAAAGTACAAAAAATAAAAAAGAACGAAGTTACAAAAAATAAAAAAATATTACAAACATAAGAAAAAATATTACAACAATTTTAAACTAATTACACCTACTCTAAGCCCCCTAATAAAATAACAAAGCCCCCCAAAATAAAAAAATGCCCTACCCTATTCTAAATTACTAAAGTTCAAAGCTCTTTTTACCTTAGCAGCCCTGAACAGGGCCCTTTGCGGGGCATGCCCCAAGAAATTCAGCTCTTTTGCCTGTAAAAAAAAAACATACAATACCCCCCCGCCAACATTACAACCCACCACCCCACATACCCCCTAATCTAACCCAAAACCCCCCTTAAATAAACCTAACACTAAGCCCCTGAAGATCATCCTACCTTGTCTTCACCTCACCGGGTATCACACCGATCCGTCCAGAAGAGCTCCTCTGATGTCCTGATCCAAGCCCAAGCGGGGGGGCTGAAGAGGTCCTGATCCGGCTGAAGTCTTCATCCAAGCGGGGCAGAAAGAGGTCTTCCATCCGATTGAAGTCTTCATCCAAGGCGGCATCCATCCGGAGCGAAGCGGCATGACATCCTGAAGAACCTCCGACGCAGAACATCCATCTTGGCTTGCCGACGAATGGCGGTACCCTTTAAATGACGTCATCCAAGATGGCGTCCCTCGAATTCCGATGGCTGATAGGATTCTATCAGCCAATCGGAATTAAGGTAGGAATATTCTGATTGGCTGATGGAATCAGCCAATCAGAATCAAGTTCAATCTGATTGGCTGATCCGATCAGCCAATCAGATTGAGCTCGCATTCTATTGGCTGATCGGAACAGCCCAATGCAAGGCTCAATCTGATTGGCTGATTGGATCAGCCAATCGGATTGGAACTTGATTCTGATTGGCTGATTCCATCAGCCAATCAGAATATTCCTACCTTAATTCCGAATTGGCTGATAGAATCCTATCAGCCAATCGGAATTCGAGCGGACGCCATCTTGGATGACGTCATTTAAAGGAACCGTCATTCGTCGTTCAGTCGTCGGCCAGGATGGATGTTCCGCGTCGGAGGTCTTCAGGATGCTGCCGCTTCGCTCCGGATGGATGCCGCTTGGATGAAGACTTCAATCGGATGGAAGACCTCTTCTGCCCCGCTTGGATGAAGACTTCAGCCGGATCATGGACCTCTTCAGCCCCCCGCTTGGGCTTGGATCAGGACATCGGAGGAGCTCTTCTGGACGGATCGGTGTGATACCCGGTGAGGTGAAGACAAGGGTAGGATGATCTTCAGGGGCTTAGTGTTAGGTTTAATTAAGGGGAGGTTTGGGTTAGATTAGGGGTATGTGGGTGGTGGGTTGTAATGTTGGGGGGGTATTGTATGTTTTTTTTTACAGGCAAAAGAGCTGAATTTCTTGGGGCATGCCCCGCAAAGGGCCCTGTTCAGGGCTGGCAAGGTAAAAGAGCTTTGAACTTTAGTAAATTAGAATAGGGTAGGGCATTTTTTTTATTTTGGGGGGCTTTGTTATTTTATTAGGGGGGCTTAGAGTAGGTGTAATTAGTTTAAAATTGTTGTAATATTTTTCTTATGTTTTGTAAATATTTTTTTATTTTTTGTAACTTAGTTCTTTTATTTTTTGTACTTTAGCTAGTTTATTTAATTGTATTTATTTGTAGGAATTGTATTTCATTAATTTATTGATAGTGTAGTGTTAGGTTAATTGTAGGTAATTGTAGGTAGGTTTAGTTAATTCATTTATTGATAGTGTAGTGTTAGGTTTAATTGTAACTAAGGTTAGGATTTATTTTACCGTAATTTTGTAATTATTTTAACTATTTTAGCTATTAAATAGTTTCTTAACTATTTAATAGCTAATTGTACCTGGTTAAATTAATACAAAGTTACCTGTAAAATAAATATTAATCCTAAAATAGCTATAATATAATTATAATTTATATTGTAGGCTATATTAGGATTTATTTTACAGGTAAGTATTTAGCTTTAAATAGGAATAATTTATTTAATAAGAGTTAATTATTAGATTTAAATTATATTTAACTTAGGGGGGAGGTGTTAGTGTTAGGGTTAGACTTTAGGTTTTAGGGGTTAATACATTTATTAGAATAGCGGTGAGCTCCAGTCGGCAGATTAGGGGTTAATAATTGAAGTTAGGTGTCGGCGATGTTTCGGGAGGGCAGATTAGGGTTAATACTATTTATTATAGGGTTAGTGAGGCGGGATTAGGGGTTAATAACTTTATAATAATAGCGGTGCGGTCCCGCTCGGCAGATTAGGGGGTTAATAGTGTAGGCAGGTGGAGGCGACGTTGAGGGGGGCAGATTAGGGGTTAATAAATATAATATAGGGGTCGGCGGTGTTATGGGCAGCAGATTAGGGGGGTACATAAGTATAACGTAGGGTGGCGGCGCTTTGCGGTCGGCAGATTAGGGGTTAATTATTGTAGGTAGCTGGCTGCGACGTTGTGTGGGGGGGCAGGTTAGGGGTTAATAAATATAAAATAGGGGGTCGGCGTAGTTAGGGGCAGCAGATTAGGGGTACATAAGTATAACGTAGGTGGCGGGTCGGCAGATTAGGGGTTAAAAAAATTAATCGAGTGTCGGCGATTGGGGGGGGACCTCGGTTTAGGGGTACATAGGTAGTTTATGGTGTTAGTGTACTTTAGAGTACAGTAGTTAAGAGCTTTATAAACCGGCGTTAGCCCAGAAAGCTGTTAACTACTGACTTTTTCCTGCGGCTCTAGTTTTGTCGTTAGATTGCTAACGCTTCACTTCAGACACGACTCTAAAATACCGGAGTTAGAAAGATCCCATTGAAAAGATAGGATACGCAATTGACGTAAGGGGATCTGCAGTATGGAAAAGTCGCGGCTGAAAAGTGACCGTTAGACCCTATTTTGAGTGACTCCAAATACCGGAGGTAGCCTAAAACCAGCGTTAGGAGCCTCTAACGCTGGTTTTTCACGGCTAACGCCAAACTCCAAATCTAGGCCATTAAAAGTTTGTATCCAATACGAAATGTTATTGTAGCATGGCAAAAACTTAATGTCTTGTTGGAGGCCAATTTTTGAATGTTCGCCTTATTTACCTATTATGGGCAATCCAAATTTTATACCTGGATTAGAATCAGAGGTTTTCCAAAATTGGTCTCAAAAAGGTTTGTCCTACATTTATCAGTTTAAATGAATCTCTTCAGATGAGTTCTTTTGAAAATCTATCCAGAGAATTTAACTTACCTAATAAGATTTTTTTTTTTTTGCTTATTTACAGCTTAGACACTTTATAAATGAAATAAGGAAAAAAAGATCCAATCCAGAGGGATGGGGGAAAAATGAATGCATATATAGCAAGCTATAAGACTGGAAATCACTAAACAATTGCATTTTTGAACAATTTCATGTTTCCCCTCTTCACAATAAAAAGATACAGGATTTTTTTAGGAAATGGTTGAAAGTTATTCTGTCTTATCCATTCAATTCATATTAACACGTCAATAATCATAGAACAGAATATTTTGAAGTATTAATTTTGAGGAAATATTTTCCCAGCTCAATGGTATTTAGTATGATGAGGAAATGATATGGGACTTTGGGAGTTTAGAGAGGAGTGCCTGGAGCAGGGCCGCCACTAGAAATTTTGGGGGCCCTGACTTAAGCATTGATCAGGGCCCCCCCCCCACCTTTGACATGTGCAATTTTTGACCAAGTGACTAAAACGTATATGCACTTTTATTCCTTAAGTGTCTATTTAATCTTGGAAATGTTGTAAAGGTTGTAACATACAAAAACACAGAGGACACTCATACACTGAAACACACACACCACACTCACACATAAGGATTCACATATAGACACTCTAGCAGACACGCAAAGAAACACACAAACACACTCAGACACAGACACCCAAACAGACACTCAGCACTTGATTACACTGACCTGACAAGTAATGAGGTAGGACTACAGTTTTGTAAAAAAAATGGAGATTTAGAAAAACAAAATATGGAGTTCTGATTATCTTTTTGTAAAGGAAGATGCCAACTAAATGATGACAACAGCATGCAGTGGCTGAAAGGAAGGGCCCTGAACTGCCTAAACAATAATTTGAAGGTTAAATGGTGGATTGGTGACTTCCGTAAAGGTTTCATTAGTCTCAAAGTCTTTAGAAAGATGTGAATAATCAGTAGTAAGGTCAAAATGTCCTAAAAAAGGAACAGACAATTACACACACACACACAAATTCAAACTTGCACATACACCCAAGGAAACACCGACAGAGACAGCCTCAGAAAACCCCACAAAGACATACACACACACACACACACAGAAAACACACAAAGACACACACACCACAGAGACAACCACATAAAACACAGAAAGACATACATACACACACCCTCACTGAGACATCCACAGAAAACACCACAAAGACATACACACACCCTCACTGAGACATCCACAGAAAACACACAAAGACATACACACACCCTCACAGAGACACCAACAGAAAACACACACACTCACAGAGACATCCTCAGAAAACACAGACATACAGACCACCCTCACAGAGGCATCCAGAGAAAATACACAAAGGCAAACATACGCACACCCTTGCAGAGACACCCATAGAAAAAGACATATGCACACACACTCACAGACATCCACAGAAAATGCACAAAGACATACAAACCCACCCTCACAGACAGGACCACTGAAAAATATACATACACACTCATAGAGACAACAAACCAAAGCACAAAGACATAAACACAGACACCCACAGAAACACTCACAGGAGGAAACATTTATGCACCTTGCATCCCCTAAATCAACAGTGTGTGACATGCATGATAAGAAATTGCAGAAATTAAGAGATCACTTTTTAAAGAATCATATTTGTAAATGTGTAAACAAAAATAATACAGTGAATTTCCCCAACCAAGAGCACCACTTCAAATATAGTGTACAAATGTTGCCCATCTGTCAGCTGTACTTATGGATTTTGAAAATGCTGTACCTTATATGGTCTTGGTGGAACCATAAGCTGTGGTACTCATAGCATTAGATCTGGTTAATGCAGGATTTAGGCTTGTTGGTATGTATTTCAAAATTAAGTCAGCTGTAGTGTAAACTGAACAGTTTTAGGTTAAACTGTCTCATTTCAAACACTGAGCAATCTTAGTTGGAGATTATAACATTTTATGCCGATGTAAAAGTCTTAGATAAAATGCCTCCTTGCATCTGGAAAGTTCCTTGCATAAAGTGGCAGTAAACTGGAATGTAATTAATATATATATTAATTTAAAAAAAAACCCCTCATATCTGCCAAAAGGGCACCTACCATTTGTCAAATAATCATAAATACACTGCTGCTAAAAAAAATGTTTTTATGGACCCCTGGCCCCACCATACAACTACTACCACACTGAAGGTACAATCCGAAATTAGCACAAAGAAATAAAAAACATTTTTTAAGTAAGTCCTACCTCCCTCTACAAATGAAAGTGATTCTGCCGTCTGACTCAGGCACACATTGTACAAACAAAGTGCCAAGTCTGTCTCACACTGTGCATAGTGGTTTAAGTGCACACTCAGAAATCCTCTCAAGGTGCTAATACTTTACTCCTCTGTAATAAAATTTCCCATGCTAAATTAGCACTCTGCTGTAGTACCCACTGTGGCTGCCAAAAATTTTTTTTTAAGTTCTTGCCTCATGGGGCCCCCCCTGGCATTGGGCCCTGACAGGAGTCACCCCTGTCACCCCTGATGAAGGCCCTGGCCTGGAGAGGTTGAGAACTTTGAGAAATAACTTTCTTTCCCCCCCCCCTTTTTTTTTTTTTTTTTTTGTCTGACTGTTTTTGTCGATGTTAAGTGGTGGCTGGGTTATTGTTTGTTAAAGAAAAGGGAAGGAAGGTATCCGTTTTAAGGATAAAAAAGATATCATGATAATCATTGCTTTAATGTAGCATGATTATTGTTATTTGATCTGTTAATTTTTCCCAAATATGTAAATATGGTGATGAAAATTTGATATATCCTTTTTTTTCTTTCTGTACTCTGAATACGGATTACCAATAAAAATATAATTAGAAAGAAAGAAAAAGGAATATTTATTTTGGATATTGAAGGTTTTTTTTCAGTAATCTTAGCTTTTTTATTTTTTGTAAATTTTAGTTATTGAAAGGGGGGATAGGGACAGAGGAATAGAGGGATAGGTATATTTTATTTCATTAAAACATTTTGGCCATATACACGGGCTTAACCACTAGTTAAAGAAATAAACATGAGACAACTTCACATTATAACTTCATTTTGCTGGAAAAAAAGCCAAACGCCTAGATTTAGAGTTCTGCGGCCAAAGGGGTGCGTTAGCTACGCTTGCTTTTTTTCCCACAGCACCTTTTAAATACCGCTGGTATTTAGAGGTTCACAGATTGGCGTGTTTTCAGTGCGTTAGGCTCCAAAAAGGGAGAATAGAGCATAATTTAACGCCACTGCAACTCCTAGATACCTCGGTGCTTACGGAAGCGGCCATCTTAAAAAACGTGCTCGTGCACGATTCCCCCATAGAAAACAATGGGCCATTTGAGCTGAAAAAAACTAATATCCTGCAAAAAAGCCGCGTTCAGCTCCTAACGCAGCCCCATTGTTTTCTATGGGGAAACACTTCTACGTCTGTCACCTAACACTCTAACATGAAACCGAGTCCTAAACACCCCTAACCTTACACTTATTAACCCCTAATCTGACGCCCCCGCTATCGCCTTGACCCCTGAATATTATTATAACCCCTAATCTGCCGACCGGACCCGCGCGCTATTATAATAAAGTTATTAACCCTAATCCGCCTCACTCCCGCCTCAATAACCCTATAATAAATAGTATTAACCCCTAATCTGCCCTCCCTAACATCACCGACACCTAACTTCAATTATTAACCCCTAATCTGCCGACCGAATCTCGCCGCTACTGTAATAAATGGATTAACCCCTAAAGCTAAGTCTAACCCTAACACTAACACCCCCCTAAGTTAAATATAATTTAAATCTAACTAAATAAATTAACTCTTATTAAATAAATTATTCCTATTTAAAGCTAAATACTTACCTGTAAAATAAACCCTAATATAGCTACAATATAAATTATAATTATATTATAGCTATTTTAGGATTTATATTTATTTTACAGGTAACTTTGTATTTATTTTAACCAGTACAATAGCTATTAAATAGTTATGCGATCAGCCAATAGAATGCGAGCTCAATCTGATTGGCTGATTCCATCAGCCAATCAGAATTTTCCTACCTTAATTCCGATTGGCTGATAGAATCCTATCAGCCAATCGGAATTCGACGGACGCCATCTTGGATGACGTCATTTAAAGGAACCGTCATTCGGCTAGTAGGCGTCGTTAGAAGAGGATGGATCCGCGTCCGCTGGGAACAAGATGGCTCCGCTCCGGAAGAAAGAAGATTGAAGATGCTGCTTGATAGAAGACTTCATCCCGATGATGGACTTCCGACTTCAGCCCGATGATGGATTTCTTCAGTCGCCGCTTGGATCCAGACTTCAGCCCGAGGATGGACGTCACTCTTCAGCCCCCCGCTTGGGCTTGGATCAACACTTCCGAGGCTTGGATCAAGACTTCCGAGGACGGATCGGTGAACCTGGCAGGGTGAAGATAAGGTAGGAAGATCTTCAGGGGCTTAGTGTTAGGTTTATTTAAGGGGGGTTTGGGTTAGATTAGGGGTATGTTGGTGGTGGGTTGTAATGTTTGGGGGGGGGTATTGTATGTGTTTTTTTTACAGGCAAAAGAGCTGAATTCTTTGGGGCATGCCCCGCAAAGGGCCCTGTTCAGGGCTGGTAAGGTAAAAGAGCTTTGAACTTTTTTAATTTAGAATAGGGTAGGGCATTTTGTTATTTTGGGGGTCTTTGTTATTTTATTAGGGGGCTTAGAGTAGGTGTAATTAGTTTAAAATTGTTGTAATATTTTTCTAATGTTTGTAAATATTTTTTTATTTTTTGTAACTTAGTTCTTTTTTATTTTTTGTACTTTAGTTAGTTTATTTCATTGTATTTATTTGTAGGAATTGTATTTAATTAATGTGTTGATAGTGTAGTGTTAGGTTTAATTGTAGGTAATTCTAGGTATTTTATTTAATTAATTTATTGATAGTGTAGTGTTAGGTTTAATTGTAACTTAGGTTAGGATTTATTTTACAGGTAATTTTGTAATTATTTTAACTAGGTAACTATTAAATAGTTCTTAACTATTTAATAGCTATTGTACCTGGTTAAAATAAATACAAAGTTACCTGTAAAATAAATATAAATCCTAAAATAGCTACAATATAATTATAATTTATATTGTAGCTATATTAGGGTTTATTTTACAAGTAAGTATTTAGTTTTAAATAGGAATAATTTATTTAATAAGAGTTAATTTATTTTGTTAGAATAAAATTATATTTAACTTAGGGGGGTGTTAGTGTTAGGGTTAGACTTAGCTTTAGGGGTTAATACATTTATTACAGTAGCGGCGAGATTCGGTCGGCAGATTAGGGGTTAATAATTGAAGTTAGGTGTCGGCGATGTTAGGGAGGGCAGATTAGGGGTTAATACTATTTATTATAAGGTTATTGATGCGGGAGTGAGGCGGATTAGGGGTTAATAACTTTATTATAGTAGCGGTGCGGTCCGCTCGGCAGATTAGGGGTTAATAAGTGTAGGCAGGTGGAGGCGACGTTGAGGGGGGCAGATTAGGGGTTAATAAATATAATATAGGGGTCGGCGGTGTTAGGGGCAGCATATTAGGGGTACATAGGGATAACGTAGTTGGCGGCAGTGTACGGAGCGGAAGATTAGGGGTTAAAAAATTTAAATATAGTGGCGGCGATGTGGGGGGACCTCGGTTTAGGGGTACATAGGTAGTTTATGGGTGTTAGTGTACTTTAGAGCACAGTAGTTAAGAGCTTTATAAACCGGCGTTAGCCCAGAAAGCTCTTAACTACTGTCTTTTTTCTGCGGCTTGTGTTTTGTCGTTAGATTTCTAATGTTCACTTCAGACACAACTCTAAATACCGGCGTTAGAAAGATCCCATTGAAAAGATAGGATACGCAATTGACGTAAGGGGATCTGGAAAAGTCGCGGCTGCAAAGTGAGCGTTAGACCCTTTCCTGACTGACTCCAAATACCGGCGGTAGCCCAAAACCAGCGTTAGGAGCCTCTAACGCTGGTTTTGATGGCTACCGCCCAACTCTAAATCTAGGCCTTAGTGCGCTGCAAATGCTTTAAATTGCCCGAACCAGCTACATATTGCACAGTGATTGCTTGGGTGAAATGAAAAACAATTTATTCTAATGTTCAGAAACATAAGCTACATTCCAGTCACTCTTATTTTTATGTTTATGTTAACTACATTGATCAAACAAAAAAATACCAGAGAGGTGGAAACTTTATATATCAGCCAAATGTTATTTTATTTATTTATTTTGAAACTAAGATAGAAAATGCATAATGCTCTGCATATTTTAAATGAGTTGAGTTGTTGTGAATATGAAGGAATAACAGTAAGGCGATAGGGCTTGACAAACATAGGGCGACACTGCATTTAGGTAATGGGCCCTAGCACTCAGTAAATGCTCTGCCCTGGGGTAGAGAACCTCCCGTGCCACTCTCCTTTTTGGCATGTGCCAGTATAGCTATTCGTAGGCAACACACACAGGGTCAGACGTTTCCTCCCCTTCTTTTTTTCCATGTTAGTACTGGCCATCATTTCCTGTTTTGTTTTTGTGTGTGTTACTGCCATCTAAGGGGATTCTGGCTGCTATATTTTTGGTCTTTTCCAATTATTTGAAAAATTGATAGAATCCACGGATACAAATCTAACAATGGAGCGATAGACCGTTTTTTGTACATAGTCAGAGTCAACTGTTTCATAAGGAAAGGTTATAAATAAAATGTATTAGAGATTATTGAGCAAATTTAAAGCTGGTGTTTAATTTAGGACTATTCAAGTATTAATATGTTTATATTGACTTTACTGTCCCTTTAATTCTGAAAATTGTAGGTCCTACTAAATCCCTTGAGAATTGAGCGTTCATACTCTAGACTTCACAACCTGCTACATTTTACACCGTCACCATAGAAGCTCATTTCTATCTATCCCAAACTAACAAAATGACAGTGGCAAACCATGGCTACTCAATAACAAGTGCAGATAGGCGCCATCAAATAAGGAAATAGTGGCGGTGGCGTTGTCCACTATAAATCCATTGCAACAAAACACTGATGTATTTTTAATGTTTTGTTACAATAATGAATTAAATCTTATAATTATAAGTTGTTGCATCTTCCTTTTCACAAAAGATAAATGCACAGACCTTTCAAACTTTGTTTTTCCTTTCGAGACAATTTCTCTCAGGAGAGTGCTGCAGTTTCCCTTACTGCTGGGGATTTTTATTGGCACCTGCTGTTATTTACCACATGCAGGTGAGGAGCTAACTGGGTGAGACAGAATTCTTGGACTGGACTTTCTCACGTGATGTGCTGCCTGCGGGGTGGAGCACTGGCCCGCCCTACTCTACAAATGACCCACCCTAGGGACCCAGAAATAAATCACTTACAGGTAGATTACGAGTTATGTGTGCTACAGGGTTTTAAACAAACGCAACAAAAGTTGCGTTATTCCATCCTCCATATCGCATAGTTTTTGAACACCCACCTTGTGCGTGCGATATGGTTGTGTTGAGCTCCATACAGCACAAAATACAAGCGCTGTTTTGACGTCCTCGTGCACGCTTTCCCCATAGACATCAATGGGGAGAGCGGGTTAAAAAAAAAAACTAACACCTGCAATCGCGGAATGAAAAGCTCCATAACGCAGCCCCATTGATGTCTATGGGGAAAAAAAAGTTATGTTTAAACCTAACACCCTGACATAAACCCTGAGTCTAGACACCCGCAACATCCCTGCAACTTACATAATGTTATTAACCCCTAATCTGCCTCCCCCAACATCGCTGCCACCTACATAATGTTATTAACCCCTAATCTGCCGCTCCCGATATCGCCGCCACCAAAATAAAACTATTAACCCCTAATCTGCCACTCCCGATATTGCTGCCACTATACTAAAGTTATTAACCCCTATTCCCCTGCACTGTACCCCAACATCGCCCACACTCTAATAAATCTATTAACCCCTATTCCACCGCTCCCCGACATCGCCGCCACTAAATAAAGTTATTAACCCCTAAACCTCTGGCCTCCGACATCACTACCACTAAATAAACCTATTAACCCCCAAACCGCCAGCCCCCCACATTGCAACAACCTAAATTAAACTATAACACCCCCTAATTTTAAAATAATTAAAATAGAGCTAAATTAAAGTTATAATTATTAACTAAATAATACCTATTTAAAACTAAATACATACTTACCTGTGAAATAAAACCTAAGCTAGCTACAATATATCTAATAATAATGAGCTGCCTTACACTAAAACCTAACATTACAAAAATAAAAACCTACCATTACAAAAAATAAAAAAATAAATTATCCAAAACAATAAAAATTATTCCTATTCTAATACCCTTTAAAAAAAGAAAAAACCCACCCCAACATAAAAAACCCTAATCTATAATAAACTACCAAGGGCCCTTAAAAGGGCCTTTGTAGGGCATTGCCCTAAAGATATCAGCTCTTTTTCTACAAAAGGAAAAACAAACACCCCCTAACATTACACACCCATTAACAGTATACAAACCCCCACCCCCCAAACCCACAAAATAAAAATAAAGTAAAACCTAATCTACCCATTGTCCTGAAAAGGGAATTTGTATGGGCATTGACCTTAAAAGGGCATTCAGCTCTTTTGCTGCCCATTAAAAATAAAAAATGGCTATTATAAAAAGAAAAACCCACTCCAAAACAAAAAAAAAAAAAACATTACACAAAAATAACAAACAAATTATCCAAAATAATAACAATTATTCCTATTCTAATATCAATTTAAAAAAAAATCCACCCTAAAATAAAAAAAAAGTATCTACAGGGAGTGCAGAATTATTAGGCAAATGAGTATTTTGACCACATCACCCTCTTTATGCATGTTGTCTTACTCCAAGCTGTATAGGCTCGAAAGCCTACTACCAATTAAGCATATTAGGTGATGTGCATCTCTGTAATGAGAAGGGGTGTGGTCTAATGACATCAACACCCTATATCAGGTGTGCATAATTATTAGGCAACTTCCTTTCCTTTGGCAAAATGGGTCAAAAGAAGGACTTGACAGGCTCGGAAAAGTAAAAAATAGTGAGATATCTTGCAGAGGGATGCAGCACTCTTAAAATTGCAAAGCTTCTGAAGCGTGATCATCGAACAATCAAGCGTTTCATTCAAAATAGTCAACAGGGTCGCAAGAAGCGTGTGGAAAAACCAAGGCGCAAAATAACTGCCCATGAACTGAGAAAAGTCAAGCGTGCAGCTGCCAAGATGCCACTTGCCACCAGTTTGGCCATATTTCAGAGCTGCAACATTACTGGAGTGCCCAAAAGCACAAGGTGTGCAATACTCAGAGACATGGCCAAGGTAAGAAAGGCTGAAAGACGACCACCACTGAACAAGACACACAAGCTGAAACGTCAAGACTGGGCCAAGAAATATCTCAAGACTGATTTTTCTAAGGTTTTATGGACTGATGAAATGAGAGTGAGTCTTGATGGGCCAGATGGATGGGCCCGTGGCTAGATTGGTAAAGGGCAGAGAGCTCCAGTCCGACTCAGACGCCAGCAAGGTGGAGGTGGAGTACTGGTTTGGGCTGGTATCATCAAAGATGAGCTTGTGGGGCCTTTTCGGGTTGAGGATGGAGTCAAGCTCAACTCCCAGTCCTACTGCCAGTTTCTGGAAGACACCTTCTTCAAGCAGTGTACAGGAAGAAGTCTGCATCCTTCAAGAAAAACATGATTTTCATGCAGGACAATGCTCCATCACACGCGTCCAAGTACTCCACAGCGTGGCTGGCAAGAAAGGGTATAAAAGAAGAAAATCTAATGACATGGCCTCCTTGTTCACCTGATCTGAACCCCATTGAGAACCTGTGGTCCATAATCAAATGTGAGATTTACAAGGAGGGAAAACAGTACACCTCTCTGAACAGTGTCTGGGAGGCTGTGGTTGCTGCTGCACGCAATGTTGATGGTGAACAGATCAAAACACTGACAGAATCCATGGATGGCAGGCTTTTGAGTGTCCTTGCAAAGAAAGGTCGCTATATTGGTCACTGATTTGTTTTTGTTTTGTTTTTGAATGTCAGAAATGTATATTTGTGAATGTTGAGATGTTATATTGGTTTCACTGGTAAAAATAAATAATTGAAATGGGTATATATTTGTTTTTTGTTAAGTTGCCTAATAATTATGCACAGTAATAGTCACCTGCACACACAGATATCCCCCTAAAATAGCTATAACTAAAAACAAACTAAAAACGACTTCCAAAACTATTCAGCTTTGATATTAATGAGTTTTTTGGGTTCATTGAGAACATGGTTGTTGTTCAATAATAAAATTAATCCTCAAAAATACAACTTGCCTAATAATTCTGCACTCCCTGTATAATAAACTACCAATAGCCCTTAAACAGGCCTTCTGTTGGGCATTGCCCTAAGTTAAACAGCTCTTTTACCTGAAAAAAAAAATACAAATACCCACTAACATTACAAACTCCACCCACCCAAACCCACAAAATAAAAAAAACTCTAAAAAAACTTAATCTACCCATTGCCCTGAAAAGGGCATTTGTGTGGGCATTGCCCTTAAAAGGACATTTAGCTCTTTTGCATTGCACTGAAAAGGGCATTTAGCTCTTTTTAGAAAAGCCCAAACCCTAAGCTAAAAAAAAACACCCAAAAAAACCTTAAAAAAACATAACACTAACCCCTCTTTAGGTACTCACAGTTGCTGAAGTCCCGCTTGAAGGATCTTCATCCCGGCGGCTGCATCTTCATCCAGACGGCTCCATCTTCATCCAGGTGGAATCTTCTATCTTCATCCCGGTGGCATCTTCTATCTTCATCCTGGCGATGCGGAACGGGTCCACCCTGAAGACACCCGGCGAGAAGCATCCTCTTCATACGGTCGCCGCTGTATACTGAATCTTCAATGCAAGGTACGCGATTCAAAATGGCGTCCCTTGCATTCCTATTGGCTGATTTGATTTTGGAAATTCAAATAAGCCAATAGGATGAGAGCTACGGAAATCCTATTGGCTGTTCAAAACATCCAATAGGATGAGAGCTTCTGAAATTCTATTGGTTAATAACTTTAATATAGTATTTGTGATGCGGGAGGGCTTCGGTTCAGGGGTTAATAGGTAGTTTATGGGTGTTAGTGTACTTTGTAACACTTTAGTTATGAGTTTCATGTAACAGTTTTGTAGCGTAAAACTCATAACTACTGCTCTCAGATGGCGTTGTGGATCTTGTTGTTATAGGGTGTAACACAAGCTTTTTAGCTGCACCACAAAACTCGTAATGGCTGCGCTATGGAACTCCAATGAAAAAAACGTAATTTTTACGAGTGCAGGACTGACGTTGCGTTACAGGTTAAAAGGCTTGTGGTACAGATTTACCGACAAGACTTGTAATGGCTGCGTTACTGTTTTAATGCTGAAATTACCATTTTTTCAGCGTTAAAAGACGAATGCACAACTCGTAATCTACCTGATATTTTCTTTATGTGGTAAACAAACACAACTATTCTCCCTGGGGATGTCAGACCATACTCTGCACTGCAGCACTTTTGGGGGAATATAGACATTTTCAAAATAATGCTTTGGGTTCTGTCACAATACGTACACATATATACATATATACATACACATATATACCTATACATATATACATACACATATACACATACACATATATACATATACATGTACACATATACACATACACATATATACCTATACATATATACATACACATATACACATACACATATATACATATACATGTACACATATACACATATATACGTACACATATACGTACACATATTCACATTCACATATATACATACACATATACACATACACATGCACATATATATATATATATATATATATATATATATATATATATATATATATATATATATATACGTAAACATATACAGGTACACATATACACATACACATATATACATACACATACACATATATACATACACATATACCCATACATATGTACACAAATATTCATACACATATATACATACCCATATACAAATATATATATGCCCCATTAACCCCTTCTCTGACAGCATCAGAACGAGGCTTCCATTGGTGCCTATGGAAGCTCACATTCACATTGCTGTTAACTTGTAACTTGTAATACCAGTGAACATTAGCATATACTGGTATTAAACAGTGGAGCGCAAATATCAGTGACATTTTTCTTTTTAAACTGTACTCTAGAAACATAAACAACAATGCAAAGCCCTTGAAGGCTGCCTCTTATTTCAGTGCATTTGGACAGTTTTCACAGCTAGACAGGACTATTTTATGTGGAGTTATTTATGAGTCAGCACCGATTGGCTAAAATACAAGTCTGTCAAAAGAACTGAAATAAAGGGGCTGTCAGAAGATGCTTAGATACAAGGCAATCACAGAGGTAAAAAGTATATTAATATAACTGTGTTGGTTATGCAAAACTGGGGAATGGGTAATAAAGGGATTATCTATCATGCTAAACAATTAAAATTCTGCAGTAGACTGTCCATTCAATTTTGATTTAAGTGTCCTTTTAACAACTTTCCAAAATCGTTCCCATTCCTAATAATGAGGACACCAACGTAGTCCACAGCACCAGAGTATATCTTATAAACGCTTTATTATAACAATAAAAACAGCGATGCTTCGGTGGTGATCCCCTAAGTCATGCTCAACATGAGTATGTCCAAGGGGATCACCCCTGAAACGTCACTGTTTTTATTGTTATAATAAAGCGTTTATAAGATATACTCTGGTGCTGTGGACTACGTTGGTGTGATATATGCTGTAGGGGCTTTGCAGTGTCCCTGGTCCCATGGTGCACCTTTCAGTAGTGCTGAGCTTCTCTTTGCTACATAATAATGAGGACACACAGCCTTGAATGTTGATATCATGTAAAATTTTTAGCATATAATAATATACAGAATCCTAGCAGAAATTGTTCAGAAGGAACTGCAAAGGAACAGAAAAACAAAGGTTTAATTGGCAGTAAATTACCTTTAGCCTGCGGGACAGTCAGAGAATCAGACACTGACAGAAGGGAACACAATTCAGGTGATGTTTTAGTCTTTTCTTGTTCAGTTGTTTCCAAGTATTAAAGATTATATCATTATTACCGGAAATGTCACTAGACAAAACTAAGAAAGAACAATGCCCAGAAGCTGGATTATGCAAACTGTCAGCAAATAAAAATAGACCTTGTGTAATCAGTTTTAATCACAGCGCACATACACTGCTTTAAGCAATTTCTTTTCATGCTATTAATGGAAGCCTCTATGTAGTTTTCTTATGATTTTGTAGCAGGCTCATTAATAAGATAAATACAATGTATGGGTTTTGTAGAGACATAAAATAACATAGCAACAGGTAAAAAACAGTATTTGGATTAATATTTAAAGGGACATGGGAACTTAAACAAATGTGCACTGTATAGCACATTAGAAGTGAACCACAATAGTAACATTTCTAGTACTTTCTGCAGCCAGATAACCTGCACCTTTTTAAGTGTTTTACCCAGCAGAAGTGCAGACACATACAATGACATTACTTGCTGTTTAGAGGACTGAAGTGCAGACACATACAATAACATTACTTGCTGGTTAGAGGGCAGAAGTGCAGACGCATACAGTAACATTACTTGCTTTTTATAGGACAGAAGTGTAGACACATACAGTAACATTACTTGCTGTTTAGAGGACAGAAGTGCAGACACATACAGTAGCATTACTTGCTGTTTAGAGGACAGAAGTGCAGACAGATACAGTAACATTACTTGCTGGTTAGAGGACTGAAGTGCAGACACATACAGTAACATTACTTGCTGGTTAGAGGACTGAAGTGCAGACACATACAATAACATTACTTGCTGTTTAGAGGGCAGTAGTGCAGACACATACAGTAACATTACTTGCTTTTTATAGGACAGAAGTGTAGACACATACAGTAACATTACTTGTTGTTTAGAGGACAGAAGTGCAGACACATACAGTAGCATTACTTGCTGTTTAGAGGACAGAAGTGCAGACAGATACAGTAATATTACTTGCTGTTTAGAGGACAGAAGTGCAGACACATACAGTAACATTACTTGCTGTTTAGAGGACAGAAGTGCAGACACATACAGTAACATTACTTGCTGTTTAGAGGACAGAAGTGCAGACACATACAGTAACATTACTTGCTGTTTAGAGGACAGAAGTGCAGACAGATACAGTAACATTACTTGCTGTTTAGAGGACAGAAGTGCAGACACATACAGTAACATTACTTGCTGTTTAGAGGACAGAAGTGCAGACAGATACAGTAACATTACTTGCTGTTTAGAGGACAGAAGTGCAGACACATACAGTAACATTACTTGCTGTTTAGAGGATAGAAGTGCAGACGCATACAGTAGCATTACTTGCTGTTTAGAGGACAGAAGTGCAGACAGATACAGTAACATTACTTGCTGTTTAGAGGGCAGAAATGCAGACACATACAGTAACATTACTTGCTGTTTAGAGGATAGAAGTGCAGACGCATACAGTAGCATTACTTGCTGTTTAGAGGACAGAAGTGCAGACAGATACAGTAACATTACTTGCTGTTTAGAGGATAGCAGTGCAGACACATACAATAACATTACTTGCTGTTTAGAGGACTGAAGTGCAGACACATACAGTAACATTACTTGCTTTTTATAGGACAGAAGTGTAGACACATACAGTAGCATTACTTGCTGTTTAGAGGACAGAAGTGCAGACAGATACAGTAACATTACTTGCTGTTTAGAGGACAGAAGTGCAGACACATACAGTAACATTACTTGCTGTTTAGAAGACAGAAGTGCAGACACATACAGTAACATTACTTGCTGTTTAGAGGGCAGAAATGCAGACACATACAGTAACATTACTTGCTGTTTAGAGCACAGAAGTGCATACACATACAGTAACATTACTTGCTGTTTAGAGGACAGAAGTGCAAACACATACAGTAACAGGTAAAAAAACAGTATTTGGATTAATATTTAAAGGGACATGGGAACTTAAACAAATGTGCACTGTATAGCACATTAGTAGTGAACCACAATAGTAACATTTCTAGTACTTTCTGCAGCCAGATAACCTGCACCTTTTTAAGTGTTTTACCCAGCAGAAGTGCAGACACATACAATGACATTACTTGCTGTTTAGAGGACAGAAGTGCAGACAGATACAGTAACATTACTTGCTGTTTAGAGGACAGAAGTGCAGACAGATACAGTAACAGTACTTGCTGTTTAGAGGACAGAAGTGCAGACACATACAGTAACATTACTTGCTGTTTAGAGGATAGAAGTACAGACGCATACAGTAGCATTACTTGCTGTTTAGAGGACAGAAGTGCAGACACATACAGTAACATTACTTGCTGTTTAGAGGGCAGAAATGCAGACACATACAGTAACATTACTTGCTGTTTAGAGCACAGAAGTGCATACACATACAGTAACATTACTTGCTGTTTAGAGGACAGAAGTGCAAATACATACAGTAACATTGCTTGCTGTTTATAGGACAGAAGTGCAGACACATACAGTAACATTACTTGCTGTTTAGAGGATAGAAGTGCAGACACATACAATAACATTATTTGCTGTTTAGAGGGCAGAAGAGCAGACACATACAGTAACATTACTTGCTGTTTAGAGGACAGAAGTGCAGACACATACAGTAACATTACTTGCTGTTTAGAGGATAGAAGTGCAGACACATACAGTAACATTACTTGCTGTTTAGAGGATAGTAGTGCAGACACATACAGTAGCCTTACTTGCTGTTTAGAGGACAGAAGTGCAGACACATACAGTAACATTACTTGCTGTTTAGAGGGCAGAAGTGCAGACACATACAGTAACATTACTTGCTGGTTAGAGGATAGAAGTGCAGACACATACAGTAACATTACTTGCTGGTTAGAGGATAGAAGTGCAGACACATACAGTAGCATTACTTGCTGTTTAGAGAATAGAAGTGCAGACACATACAGCAGCATTACTTGCTGTTTATAGGACAGAAGTGCAGACACATACAGTAACATTACTTGCTGTTTAGAGGACAGAAGTGCAGACACATACAGCAACATTACTTGCTGTTTAGAGGACAGAAGTGCAGACACATACAGTAACATTACTTGCTGTTTAGAGGACAGAAGTGCAGACACATACAGTAACATTACTTGCTGTTTAGAGGACAGAAGTGCAGACACATACAGTAACATGTCGGTATATAACAGGTTACAAAATTATTTATTTATTATTATATTAGCAGTTATCTCCAGTAAAATGTTGCCAGATAGCCTGCACCTTTTTTTAAGTATTTTACCCAGCAGAAGTGCAGACACATACAGTATATATTAGCAGTAATCTCCAGTAAAATATTGGATAACTTATCTTAGCAGTTGCCAACCAATAAAATGTATATACGTAACAATTAAAATTTAACATTTATGTTTAAATTCTCGATTAGTTACATTTATATACACATTGATTTATATTTATGTAAAAACTAGATTATGAATCAATTATGTACACTTATTCCTTTACAATATTCTATACATCAGATAATAATACAAAAAATATATCTTTAAAATTAACCTTACTCACAATGAATCGCAAATACCACAATAAAATATCAGAATATGGACTGCTAACTTAACAGTGCGTAGTTAAACAATATAACAAGATACTTCACACAATGATTTAAGATAACTTCCAGACAAATATAATTATTATTACTATTTAGCCCACAACAAAGTATATTCTAAAATGTATATATAGCAATAACTGTAATTAACTTATTATATTAAAATACAAAATTCTTTCTAAACATTTAATACCTTACTACCCTTGGTCTAATTAATATTTAATATAAGAATAAATCTCATTTTAAATCACACTACAATATAACTATAGTTTTAGAATACCTTGATTTAAAACACTAAAAATATAGAGTAATCATATACATCACCAAATAAACCAATTTGAAGTTCAGCTTCTGGGGTTTCTTGTAGGTCATATAAGAAGGTTTTATCCACTATTGCAAGGATACAGGCCTCAAAATTATTATCTTTCTATTCTCAAGTAAGTGTCCTAAAATAGCAGAGAAGATACTTGGCACAAAATCTATGTGTTTCTCTCTCTCAAAAAGTTATGCTTCTTTGAGTACGTCCCTTTGTTTAGTATGTGTGGGTTCTTATTCAAGATTAACCCCTCCTTCTTTTCTTTAATCATTCCCACAAGAATTTGATAGGCACTTACCAAATCTTGTCTCCCATTGGCCCTCGGAGCTGAACATATCATTGGTTATTTCGGAAATGCCTCAGTGAGCAGCCAAATAACTTTTGGTTGTAATACCATTTTTGAACTATTGGTGGCAGCAGACAACCAGAAATGCAGTCTCACCATCTATACTGCTAACAGTAAATATGGATTCTTATATATATTTTTATCAAATGTCTATTTTTATACATTTATAGTCTCCTAGTTTGAATAAATTATGCGTTCCATACATGGCCCATCTAGTCTGACCAAGCACGTAATTATAAGTCCAAACATGAGTATTCCACCTATAATATTTTCGAAGATGAATTTGTCATCTTTTCCATTTATTATAAATATTGTATATTGGTGGGTATCATTTTAATATTCAGTGTCTGACTTATGTTTATTACCAATATTCATAGGGCATCATGTTGGTTTATTACATGTCTGAAAAATAAAGAAACAGATGTTGTTATTTTGAAATAAGTCAAACATTTATAAATCTACTAATGCAGCTATTATTCAATTCACTTCATATTTAATATTATACAAACAGACACTCTCATATCCATTTATTTGTACCTATTATTTGGACAGTCTGAGGCACAGATTAAATATTTGAAAATTACATAGATAATCTGTTTAAATTTCAAATCCTCCAGATTCTTATGCTTTCAAAACCACGTGGGTTTCAAAGTATATTTCTCAGCTATTCTAAGGAGACGTAACATCTGCACTTTGTGTATTTGAACTCAGTATGGGACAATGGGACAATTTAACACCTAGCACATACCTGGGCTTCAAAATATTACTTCAGACTGAGTGACTACTGTTCACAGGGGTAACTATATTATCCATCTTAGGCAGGAAGCTCCATATATAGGCGTTCAAACCTGAGAGTGTTATATGCTAAGATTACTTTGAAAACAAATCCTTTGATGAATTGGGACAAAGGTTTGCTGTTTAGAAGGCAGAAGTGCAGACACATACAGTAACATTACTTGTTGTTTAGAGGGCAGAAGAGCAGACACATACAGAAACATTACTTGCTGTTTAGAGGGCAGAAGTGCAGACACATACAGTAACAGAGATTACTATTATTATTTAGAGATGTTTTTAAGGTGGAAGCGGCAGGCTGTAGCCAAGGACTGAATGTGAGGAGTGAAGGAAAGATCTGAGTCAAATGTGACCCCGAGACATCGGGCATGCGGGGTAGGGGTAATGATGGAGTTGTCGTCAGTTATAGAGATATTGGGGGTGGAGATTTTGGAAGAAGGGGGGAAAATGAGCTCAGTTTTGGAGGGATTTAGCTTGAGGTAGTGAGAGGACATCCAGGAAGAGATGTGAGAAAGACAGTTAGTGACACGGGTTAGCAAGGAAGGAGATAGTTCTGATGCAGAGAAGTAGATTTGGGCGTCATCGGCATACAAATGATATTGGAAACAATGGGACTTAATTAGGGAACCTAGTGATGACGTATAGATTGAGAAGAGAAGGGGACAGAGGACAGAGCCTTGCGGTACTCCGACAGAAAGTGGTGACGGGGCAGAGGAGGCCCCAGAGAAGGCTACACTGAAGGTACGGTTTGACAGGTAGGAAGAGAGCCACGAAAGGGCTTTGTCACAGATGCCGAAGGATTGGAGGGTTTGGAGCAAAAGAGGGTGGTCGACAGTATCAAAGGCTGCAGATAGATCAAGGAGGATAAGCAGAGAGAAGTGGCCTTTTGATTTAGCTGTAAGTAGGTCATTGGTAACCTTAACAATAGCTGTCTCTGTGGAGTGATAGGGACGAAATCCAGATTGCAGCGGGTCAAGAAGGGAGTTTAACGTAAGGAAATGGGATAGGCGTGCATATACTAGTTTTTCGAGAAGCTTTGAAGCAAGAGGGAGGAGGGAAATAGGGCGGTAGTTGGATGGGGAGGTAGGATCAAGGGAAAGTTTTTTGAGGATAGGTGTGACCAGTGCATGTTTCATCGATGAGGGAAATGTACCAGTGCTGAGGGAGAGGTTTAAAATGTGTGTTAGTATAGGGGTAAGGGTAGCAGAGAGAGAGGGGAGCAGCTGTGAGGGGATAGGGTCAAGGGGACAGGTAGTGAGGTGAGAGCGCAGTATAAGTGCCGAAACTTCTTCCTCAATAACAGGGGAGAATGAACTAAGTTTCAGGTTATGAAGGTTGTGGTTGAGTGAGAATATTTGAGGGGGGGAGAGAATGGAATTATGTTGAGAGCTGATTTCATGTCTGATGGAGTCAATTTTGTTAATGAAGTGACTGGCAAAGTCTTGAGCTGACAGAGAAGTTGTATTAGGAAGTGGGGGAGGGCGGAGGAGAGTATTGAAAGTGGAGAACAGATGTTTTGGGTTTGAAGAAAGATTAGAGATAAGAGTAGAGAAGTAGTGTTGCTTGTGGAGATTAAGGGCAGAGTAGTAGGAGTTCAAGATGAATTTGTAATGAAGAAAATCAGCTGAACTCCATGATTATCTCCAATGCCATTCAGCAGTACGGGAACATCTGCGTAGGTACCGTGTCAGAGGAGTATGCCAGGGCTGGGGATGAGTGTAAGATATCCGAGCAGTGGTAAGAGGGGTGAGATTGTCAAGGACAGATATAAGGGTGGAATTATAGTGGCAGATAGATTGTTCAGGGCAGGAAAAGGAGGAGAAGGATGAGAGGAGCGGTTTAAGGGAATTAGCAAGTTGTTGCTGATCTAAAGACCTAATGCTTCTGTGAAGTTTGGTGTGAGGAGTAGAAGGTGGGAGATGTTATACATTAGGAAGAGCATTAGATGGCAGCACTATTTTGTGTCATGTAATGTTTCAGGCATGTGTAATCTACCTAACTAGGTATGTGTTCAACAAAGAATATCTTGAGAACTAATTACTTGCTGTTTAGAGGGCAGAAATGCAGACACATATAGTAACATTACTTGCTCTTTAGAGGACAGAAGTGCAGACACATACAGTAACATTACTTGCTGTTTATAGGACAGAAGTGCAGACTTATACAGCAACATTACTTGCTGTTTAGAGGACAGAAGAGCAGACACATACAGTAACATTACTTGCTGTTTAGAGGGCAGAAGTGTAGACACATATAGTAACATTACTTGCTGTTTAGATGACAGAAGTGCAGAAAAAAAGCAGTAACATTACTTGCTGTTTTGAGGGCAGAAGAGCAGACACATACAGTAACATTCCTTGTTGTTTAGAGGATAGGAGTGCAGACACACACAGTAACATTACTTGCTTTTTATAGGACAGAAATGAAGACACATACAGTAACATTACTTGCTGTTTAGAGGACAGAAGTGCAGACACATTAACATTACTTGCTGTTTAGAGGACAGAAGTGCAGACACATACAGTACCATTACTTGCTGTTTAGAGGACAGAAGTGCAGACACATACAGTAACATTACTTGCTGTTTGTAGGACAGAAGTGCAGACTTATACAGCAACATTACTTGCTGTTTAGAGGGCAGAAATGCAGACACATACAGTAACATTACTTACTGTTTAGAGGGCAGAAGTGCAGTCACATACAGTAACATTACTTGCTGTTTAGAGGGCAGAAATGCAGACACATACAGTAACATTACATGCTGTTTAGAGGACAGAAGTGCAGACACATACAGTAACATTACTTGCTGTTTATAGGACAGAAATGCAGACACATACAGTAACACCACTTGCTGTTTAGAGGGCAGAAATGCAGACACATACAGTAACATTACTTGCTGTTTAGAGGACAGAAGTGCAGACACATACAGTAACATTACTTGCTGTTTAGAGGGCAGAAGAGCAGACACATACAGTAACATTCCTTGCTGTTTAGAGGGCAGAAGTGCAGACACATACAGTAACATTACTTGCTGTTTAGAGGACAGAAGTGCAGACACATACAGTAACATTACTTGCTGTTTAGAGGGCAGAAGAGCAGACACATACAGTAACATTCCTTGCTGTTTAGAGGGCAGAAGAGCAGACACATACAGTAACATTACTTGCTGTTTAGAAGGCAGAAGTGCAGACACATACAGTAACATTTATGGAGCAAAAAAAGGGGGTTTCAATGGCGCTGTCTGATCTGTAGTTATGACTACACCCTTGATTGATTACTAGTTATATTACATATAATCTCAGGGTAGGAGGTGCTGTGTATTGTTAAAATTTCAAAAGAGAAACATGGGCAGAAATGACCATTAAAGAATACACTTATAGCACTCTGTTAGACTTATTAACACAAATTGTGTATATATATTGTGAGAAAGATTAAGTACCAAATGGTAAAGAGAGTTTGCTTGAATTATTAAAACATAACTTTTATTAAATACGCATAAAAATTGGAGATAACATTGAGGGATGTGCAATTAAAAACAATAGCTAACTGGGGCGTGATAAAATATAGTTTTTATTTCACAATGGGTGCCAATATATAGCGTTTTAGAGGTTGTTATGCATACTTGGGTATTCCAGATACAACCTATAAATGTCTAGCACCACTCTGCACGTAAGATACTTGGTTTACTAATTTAATATATAAATAAAATAAATATTTGCAGAGATTGTGTTCAACATTTATTCATTAAAAGTCTAGAAAATGTGTCCAGTGTTCACTGAGTGTTGCCCAAAATTATTTGTGGATTTCGTTTAGCACAGCAGTGCACAAAGCATAAATATCATTCACTGAAAGGTGAATGTAATTAGTGCATACTTGGGTATCTATGTTTACCATTCCTAGGCATTACAGGGTTAATCATTAAAGGGACACTGAACCCAAATTTTTTTCTTTCATGATTCAGATAGAGCATGCAGTTTTAAGCCACTTTCTAATTTATTCCTATTATCAATTTTTCTTCGTTCTCTTGCTATCTTTATTTTAAAAAGAAGACATCTAAGCTTTTTTTTTTATTCAGAACTCTGGACAGCACTTTTTTATTGGTGGATGAATTTATCCACCAATCAGCAAGAACAACCCAGGTTGATCACCAAAAATGGGCCGGCATTTAACCTTACTTTCTTGCATTTCAAATAAAGATACCAAGAGAATGAAGAAAATGTGATAATAAGAGTAAATTAGAAAGTTGCTTAAAATGTCGTGCTCTATCTGAATCACGAAAGAAAAATTTTGGGTACAGTGTCCCTTTAAGTCTTATTCAGTAAGTACTGACTGGGTGTTCCCAGTATAATTAACTAGCCCAGAATGCTCTGGATTGGGTTTAGCACGGTAATGGCTAGAGCAGAATTATTATTTACTCAGAGATCAGTGTGATTGGTGCATACTTGGGTATTCGTATTTGCCACTTCCAGATGACATAGAGTTAACCACTATGTCTTATTCAGTTCAGATAATCAAACATATGACATTTGGTGCGGTGTTAACTTTTTAAGTGAGATTAATTTCTTTGCAACAAATCTTTTTGCTAGATGATCTAATATACATTTAATTGCACAAGTTATAAACAGTAACATTACTTGCTGTTTAGAGGACAAAAGTGCAGAAAAAAGCAGTAACATTACTTGCTGTTTAGAGGGCAGAAGATCAGACACATACAGTAACATTCCTTGCTGTTTAGAGGACAGAAGTGCAGACACACACAGTAACATTACTTGCTGTTTATAGGACAGAAGTGCAGACACATACAGTAACATTCCTTGCTGTTTAGAGGACAGAAGTGCAGACTTATACAGCAACATTACTTGCTGTTTAGAGGGCTGAAATGCAGACACATACAGTAACATTCCTTGCTGTTTAGAGGACAGAAGTGCAGACACACACAGTAACATTACTTGCTGTTTATAGGACAGAAGTGCAGACACATACAGTAACATTCCTTGCTGTTTAGAGGACAGAAGTGCAGACACATACAGTAACATTACTTGCTGTTTAGAGGACAGAAGTGCAGACACATACAGTAACATTACTTGCTGTTTATAGGACAGAAGTGCAGACGCATACAGTAACATTACTTGCTGTTTAGAGGACAGAAGTGCAGACACATACAGTAACATTACTTGCTGTTTAGAGGACAGATGTGCAGGCACATACAGTAACATTACTTGCTGTTTAGAGGGCAGAAGTGTAGACACATACAATAACATTATTTGCTGTTTAGAGGACAGAAGTGCAGACACATACAGTAACATTACTTGCTGTTTAGAGCACAGAAGTGCATACACATACAGTAACATTACTTGCTGTTTAGAGGACAGAAGTGCAGACACATACAGTAACATTACTTGCTGTTTAGAGCACAGAAGTGCATACACATACAGTAACATTACTTGCTGTTTAGAGGACAGAAGTGCAGACTTATACAGCAGCATTACTTGCTGTTTAGAGGGCAGAAGTGCATACACATACAGTAACATTACTTGCTGTTTAGAGGACAGAAGTGCATACACATACAGTAACATTATTTGCTGTTTAGAGGACAGAAGTGCAGACACATACAGTAACATTACTTGCTGTTTAGAGCACAGAAGTGCAGACACATACAGTAACATTACTTGCTGTTTAGAGGGCAGAAGTGCATACACATACAGTAACATTACTTGCTGTTTAGAGGACAGAAGTGCAGACACATACAGTAACATTACTTGCTGTTTAGAGCACAGAAGTGCAGACACATACAGTAACATTACTTGCTGTTTAGAGGACAGAAGTGCAGACACATACAGTAACATTACTTGCTGTTTAGAGCACAGAAGTGCAGACACATACAGTAACATTACTTGCTGTTTAGAGGACAGAAGTGCAGACACATACAGTAACATTACTTGCTGTTTAGAGGACAGAAGTGCAGACACATACAGTAACATTACTTGCTGTTTAGAGGACAGAAGTGCAGACACATACAGTAACATTACTTGCTGTTTAGAGGACAGAAGTGCAGACACATACAGTAACATTACTTGCTGTTTAGAGGACAGAAGTGCAGACACATACAGTAACATTACTTGCTGTTTAGAGGACAGAAGTGCAGACACATACAGTAACATGTCGGTATATACCAGGTTACAAAATTATTTATTTATTATTATATTAGCAGTAATCTCCAGTAAGTTTTGAACTCATCTCAGACTAAAATGTGCTGCACAAGAAGCGCGACTGGCTGGAACAGATCTGTGATTTGACTAGGTGGGACTGTGGGGCAGCATTTGACACGACAGGCACATTTAAGAAAATGATCATCATTCACTTGGGGTCATTCATCTAGGTCTCAGCATGCTCTTGTGTGAAATTTCAATCTCCTCTTCTTTTTAAAGAGACATTCTTTTGTTATTCAGATAAAGAATGCAATACAAAAACTTTCCAATTTACTTCTATTATCAAATTTGCTTAGTTCTCAAGATATTCTTTGTTGAAGAGATACCTAGTTAGGTAGATTACACATACCTGAAACATTACATGACACAAAATAGTGCTGCCATCTAATGCTCTTCCTAATGTATAACATTGTTGCAAAACTGCTGCCAAATAGTGCTGCAGACATGTGCACTCTCCTGATCTTACATCCCTGCTTTCCAACAAAGGTAAAAATAAAATGAAGAAAACGTGATAATAAAAGTAAATTGGAAAGTTGTTTAATATTGTATGTTCTATCTGAATCAATAAAGTTTAATTTTGTCCCTTTAATTTATTCTTTAGAGAATGGTTTAGAGCCACAGATTATAAATCCATTTCCTAAGTATGATTTGTTGTCTAAGCAATGCTAATTTGAGTTTTTTGTTTAGTTACTTAGTTAATTTCATAACTGATATTTAGGTTTTTTAAAATGTAAGGAATTGTTAATTATTCTTGCTCTCTTAATTATTCTTATCTCCTTTTATACTATTTCTGTTTTATACTTTTTGTTTTATTGAATAAAAAATCTTTTATAAAAATATACATTTTTCTTTGTACAGGAACATCCATTTTATAATACATTTTAATACATTGTATAAAGTCTACCTTTAGATGGAGCAAATAAGAAACGTTTGTGTTGTTTTTATCTATATGCTTTTCTGTTAATGGAGCCGATTCTAAAAAGAATTCCGGTCTAGACGTGTTTTTCCCTCCAACATTCGCAGAGGCAGTCCTCATGAAATTATATAAAAAAAGGGGCTGTCCCTGCGATTGGCGAGATCTCTCCCATAGAAGTAATGAGAGCTCTCTCATCTAGAGTACGAGTTTTGCGCTAAGCAAGGTTCGAAACTAATGCCAAAAAAGTTGAGTTATTTCACTCTCCATAGTGCTGCCATTACGAGTTACTTAAAAGCTTCCTTGTGTGTGCGATATGGTGGCGTTAAGCTCCATACCACACAAAATCCAAGGGCTGCTTTGACGTGCTCGTGCGCGATTTCCCCCATAGACATCAATGGGGAGAGAGTGTTTGGAAAAAAACACTGGAAGTGCGGAATGAAACCTCTGGATTCTATGGTCTCGATGAGCTAACGCTCTCTGCTCTGGTATGATTATCTAAGAGTCTCATCAGTACTGTAATGTCCCTATAAGAATTTTAGAAAGGCAAATTTTATCTTGATAGCTGTTTATCCCACTGCAGCTTCTGGATGTAAAGGAGAGACACCCCTGGGGATATGTATATGTTGTGGATCTCAGTAGCATTTTTTGTAATGCATCATATTATGCTAAGTTAAATAGAAATAGGCTGGGTCTATAGAAAGTGACTTACTATTGCATTGTATGTCGGTGCAAAAAATACCACCAGTCTTTCAGACTTCATTCTGTTTTTACTGAAGAGGGACAAAACAGTCCCTTCCAGCCACACCCATGAGGTTCAGTCCATTAGCCACTAAGTAATGCCCACAAACTGCCCAACACCGCCTCAGACCACCAGCTTACCCATCCATTGCACCCCCCCCCCATTTATTGCATGCTGGAACTACCACTATCTATAGAACCCTAGGACACTTTGTCATTTTAAAGCAAAACATTCACCAAATACTGGAATCATGGGGCTAATAGTGAACTGTTACATATATTTTGCAAATCAATAAAACAATAACCAGCATGTTTGTGTTCTCCTATCTGAAATACCATATAAAATGGGCACATCTCACACATTGTGTTTTGTAAAGATCCAGACAGCTGATACTTTTTTCATATAGAACATGAAAGTGAACAGACGTTTTGTTCACATAATAAATAACCATAATCATGGAAACTCCCTAAAACATTTTTTCTTCTGTTATGTGTGATCAGTCCACGGGTCATCATTACTTCTGGGATATAACTCCTCCCCAACAGGAAATGCAAGAGGATTCACCCAGCAGAGCTGATATAGCTCCTCCCCTCTACGTCAGTCCCAGTCATTCTCTTGCACCCAACGACTAGATAGGATGTGTGAGAGGACTATGGTGATTATACTTAGTTTTTATGACTTCAATCAAAAGTTTGTTATTTTACAATAGCACGCGAGCGTGTTATTGCCTCTCTGGCAGAGTTTTGAAGAAGATCTACCAGAGTTTTTACTATGATTTTAACCGGAGTAGTTAAGATCATATTGCTGTTTCTCGGCCATCTGAGGGAGGTAAAAGCTTCAGATCAGGGGACAGCGGGGCAGATGAATCTGCATTGAGGGTATGTAGCAGTTTTATTTTCTGAATGGAATTGATGAGAAAATCCTGCCATACCGTTATAATGACATGTATGTATACTCTACACATCAGTATTCTGGGGATGGTATTTCACCGGAATTACTCTGTTAAAAGTACATTAAACCTTTTAATAGGTATTTATTATGTTAAACGTTTTTGCTGGAATGTAGAATCGTTTGCATTTTCTGAGGTACTGAGTGAATAAATATTTGGGCATTATTTTTCCACTTGGCAGTTGCTTGTTTTTAATTGTGACAGTTTCGTTTCTCTCTCACTGCTGTGTGTGAGGGGGAGGGGCCGTTTTTTGGCGCTCTTTGCTACGCATCAAAAAATTCCAGTCAGTTACTCTTGTATTTCCTGCATGATCCGGTTCATCTCTAACAGATCTCAGGGGTCTTCAAACTTCTTTGGAGGGAGGTAGATTCTCTCAGCAGAGCTGTGAGACTTATATATTGACTGTGATTAAAAACGTTGCTCTGTAATTTAATTATTGTTACTTTACTAATGGGAACAAACCTTTGCTAAAAGTTGTGTTGCTTTAAGGATTGATGCTATAACTGTCTTTCAGTTCATTATTTCAACTGTCATTTAATCGTTAGTGCTCTTTGAGGCACAGTACGTTTTTGTTAAATAAGATTGTAACCAAGTTGCAAGTTTATTGCTAGTGTGTTAAACATGTCTGATTCAGAGGAAGATATCTGTGTCATTTGTTCCAATGCCAAGGTGGAGCCCAATAGAAATTTATGTACTAACTGTATTGATGCTACTTTAAATAAAAGCCAATCTGTACAAATTGAACAAATTTCACCAAACAGCGAGGGGAGAGTTATGCCGACTAACTCGCCTCACGTGTCAGTACCTGCATCTCCCCGCCCGGGAGGTGCGTGATATTATGGCGCCTAGTACATCTGGGCGGCCATTACAGATAACATTACAAGATATGGCTACTGTTATGACTGAAGTTTTGGCTAAATTACCAGAACTAAGAGGCAAGCGTGATCACTCTGGGGTGAGAACAGAGTGCGCTGATAATACTAGGGCCATGTCTGATACTGCGTCACAGCTTGCAGAACATGAGGACGGAGAGCTTCATTCTGTGGGGGAGTTTCGGATCCAAAACAGATTGGATTCAGAGATTTCAAATTTTAAATTTAAATTGGAGAACCTCCGTGTATTACTAGGGGAGGTCTTAGCAGCTCTCAATGATTGTAACACACCGTTGCAATACCAGAGAAACTAAGTAGGTTGGATAAATACTTTGCGGTACCGGCGAGTACTGACGTTTTTCCTATACCTAAGAGACTAACTGAAATTGTTACTAAGGAGTGGGATAGACCCGGTGTGCCGTTCTCACCCCCTCCAATATTTAGAAAGATGTTCCAATAGACGCCACCACTCGGGACGTTATGGCAAACGGTCCCTAAGGTGGTAGGGAGCAGTTTCTACTCTAGCTAAGCGTACCACTATCCCGTGGAGGATAGCTGTGCCTTTTCAGATCCAATGGATAAAAAATTGAGGGTTACCTTAAGAAAATGTTTGTTCACAAGGTTTTATTTTGCAACCCCTTGCATGTAATCGCGCCGATTACGGCTGCGGCAGCATTTTGGAGTGAGTCTCTGGAAGAGAACCTTAGTTCATATACACTAGACGACATTATGGACAGGCTTAGAGTCCTTAAACTAGCTAATTCATTCATTTCGGAGGCCGTAGTACATTTAACCAAACTTACGGCTAAGAACTCAGGATTCGCCATTCAGGCACGTAGGGCGCTGTGGCTAAAATCCTGGTCAGCTGATGTAACTTCTAAGTCCAAATTACTTAATATACCTTTCAAGGGGCAAACTTTATTTGGGCCCGGTTTGAAAGAAATTATCGCTGACATTACAGGAGGTAAGGGCCACGCCCTGCCTCAAGACAAAGCCAAAGCTAAGGCTAGACAGTCTAATTTTCGTCCCTTTCGGAATTTCAAAGCAGGAGCAGCATCAACTTCCACTGCACCAAAACAGGAAGGAGCTGTTGCTCGTTACAGACAAGGCTGGAAACCTAACCAGTCCTGGAACAAGGGCAAGCAGGCTAGGAAACCTGCTGCTGCCCCAAAGACAGCATGAATCGAGGGCCCCCGATCCGGGACCGGATCTAGTGGGGGCAGACTCTCTCTCTGCGCCCAGGCCTGGGCGAAGAGATGTTCAGGATCCCTGGGCGCTAGAGATCATATCTCAGGGATACCTTCTAGACTTCAAATTATCTCCCCCAAGAGGGAGATTTCATCTGTCAAGATTGTCAACAAACCAGATAAAGAAAGGAAGCGTTTCTACGCTGTGTACAAGATCTGTTATTAATGGAGTGATCCATCCGGTTCCGCGGTCGGAACAAGGACAAGGGTTTCTACTCAAACCTGTTTGTGGTTCCAAAAAAGAGGGAACTTCAGGCCAATCTAGATTTTAAAGATTCTAAACAAATTCCTAAGAGTTCCATCGTTCAAAATGGAAACTATTCGGACAATCTTACCCATGATCCAAAAAGGGTCAGTACATGACCACAGTGGATTTAAAGATGCTTACCTTCACATACCGATCTCACAAAGATCATCACGCGGTATCTACGGTTTGCCTTCCTAGACAGGCACTACCAGTTTGTAGCTCTTCCATTCGGATTGGCTACGGCCCAAGAATCTTCACAAAGATTCTAGGTGCCCTCTTGGCGGGTACTAAGACCGCGAGGATTTCGGTAGCTCCGTATCTAGACGACATTCTAATACAAGGCTTCAAGCTTTCAAACTGCCAAGTCTCATACAGAGTTAGTTCTGGCATTTCTAAGGTCGCATGGATGGAAAGTGAATCGAAAAGAAGAGTTCTCTTTTTCCTCTCACAAGAGTTCCATTCTGGGGACTCTTATAGATTCTGTAGAAATGAAGATTTACCTGACAGATGACAGGTTTAACAAACTTCAAGATGCATGCCGTGTCCTTCATTCCATTCAACTCCGTCAGTAGCTCAATGCATGGAGGTGATCGGCTTAATGGTAGCGGCAATGGACATAGTACCTTTGCAAGCCTACACCTCAGACCGCTGCAATTATGCCATGCTAAGTCAGTGGAATGGGGATTACTCAGATTTGTCCCCTACTCTGAATCTGAATCAAGAGACCAGAAACTTCTCTTCTATGGTGGCTTCATCGCCACACCTGTCCAGGGGGATGCCATTCAGCAGGCCAGACTGGACAATTGTAACAACAGACGCCAGCCTACTAGGTTGGGGCGCTGTCTGGAATTCTCTGAAGGCTCAGGGATATGGAATCAGGAGGATGAGTCTCCTTCCAATAAACATTCTGGAATTGAGAGCAGTTCTCAATGCCCTTCTGGCTTGGCCCCATTAACAACTCGGGGGTTCATCAGGTTTCAGGTCGGACAATATCACGACTGTAGCTTACATCAACCATCAGGAGGGACAAAAAGCTCCCTAGCAATGATGGAAGTATCAAAGATATATTCGATGGGCAGAGTCTCACTCTTGCCACCTGTCAGCAATCCACATCCCGGGAGTGGAAGAACTGGAGGCGGATTTCTTGAGTCGCCAGACTTTTCATCCGGGGGAGTGGGAACTTCATCCGGAGGTCTTTGCCCAAATACTTCGACGTTGGGCAAACCAGAGATAGATCTCATGGCGTCTCGCCAGAACGCCAAACTTCCTCACTACGGGTCCAGATCCAGGGATCCGGGAGCGGTTCTGATAGATGCTTTGACAGCACCTTGGAACTTCGGGATGGCTTATGTGTTTCCACCCTTCCCGCTGCTTCCTCGATTGATTGCCAAAATCAAACAGGAGAGAGCATCAGTGATTCTAATAGCCCTGCATGGCCACGCAGGACTTGTATGCAGATCTAGTGGACATGTCATCCTGTCCACCTTGGTCTCTACCTCTAGAGACAGGGACCTTCTGATACAGGGTGTCCTTTCAAACATCAAAATCTAACTTCTCTGAAACTGACTGCTTGGAAATTGAACGCTTGATTTTATCAAAACGGTGGTTTTTCTGAGTCGGTTATTGATACCCTGATACAGGCTAGGAAGCCTGTTACCAGAAAGAATTTACCATAAAATATGGCGTAAATACCTATACTGGTGTGAATCCAAACGTTACTCCTGGAGTAAAGTTAGGATCTCTAGGATCTTGTCCTTTCTACAAGAGGGCTTAGAAAAGGGTTTATCGGCTAGTTCATTAAAGGGACAGATTTTCAGCTCTGTCCATCTTGTTACACAGGCGTCTGTCAGAAAATCCAGACGTCCAGGCCTTTTGTCAGGCTTTAGCTAGGATCAAGCCTGTGTTTAAAAGCTGTTGCTCCACCGATGGAGTTTAAACTTAGTTCTTAACGTTTTACAGGGTGTTCCGTTTGAACCCCTTCATTCCATTGATATAAAAATTGTTATCTTGGAAAGTTCTTGTTTTTAATGGCTATTTCCTCGGCTCGAAGAGTCTCTGAGTTTATCAGCATTAACATTGTGATTCTCCTTATCTGATTTTTTCACTCAAGACCAAGGTAGTTCTGCGTACTAAACCTGGGTTCTTACCTAAGGTAGTTACTAACAGGAATATCAATCAAGAGATTGTGTTCCATCCTTGTGTCCAAATCCTTCTTCAAAGAAGGAACGTCTTCTACACAATCTGGATGTAGTTCGTGGCCCTCAAGTTCTACTTGCAGGGCAACTAAAGAGTTTCGTCAAACTTCTTCCCTGTTTGTCGTGTATTCTGGTCAGAGGAGAGGTCATAAGGCTTCGGCTACCTCTCTCTCCTTCTGGCTTCATAGCATAATTCGTTTAGCCTATGAGACTGCTGGACAGCAGCCTCCTGAAAGAATTACAGCTCATTCTACTAGAGCTGTGGCTTCCACTTGGGCCTTTAAGAATGAGGCCTCTGTTGAACAGATTTGCAAGGCTGCAACTTGGTCTTCGCTTCATACTTTTTCCAAATTTTACAAATTTGACACTTTTGCTTCTTCGGAGGCTATTTTTGGGAGAAAGGTTCTTCAGGCAGTGGTTCCTTCTGTATAATGAGCCTGCCTATCCCTCCCGTCATCCGTGTACTTTTGCTTTGGTATTGGTATCCCAGAAGTAATGATGACCCGTGGGACTGATCACACATAACAGAAGAAAACATAATTTATGCTTACCTGATAAATTCCTTTCTTCTGTTGTGTGATCAGTCCACGGCCCGCCCTGTTTTTAAGGCAGGTAAATATCTTTTAAATTATACTCCAGTTCACCACTTCACCCTTGGTTTCCTCCTTTCTCGTTGATTCTTGGTCGATGACTGGGGTGACGTAGAGGGGAGGAGCTATATCAGCTCTGCTGGGTGAATCCTCTTGCATTTCCTGTGGGGGAGGAGTTATATCCCAGAAGTAATGATGACCCGTGGACTGATCACACAACAGAAGAAAGGAATTTATCAGGTAAGCATAAATTATGTTTTTTTATTAGAACATCTTTTTTTTTACTCTACATTGTTATTGTTAGGTGCTGAATATAAGTTACCTAAGTATTCTATACAGTATATACTATAACCTGTAAATTGTTATATAACAAACTAATTATATAATAAAACACCCTCGATAAAACTATACATGCAAAAAAATAAGGCATGACCAATAGATACAATTACTTCTCAAGAGCAATAGCGAGACATAACGAATATATACAATACTTCTCAAGAGCAATAGCGAGAGATGACCAATTATTATTTTTATTATTATTATGCTTTATTTATGAAGTGCCAACATATTCCGCAGCGCTGTCCATAGGCACAATTAATTTAAATAAAACAATGATTTAAAACTTGTAAGAGACAGGACAGAATTTACAAACACATACAGGAGGAATTGAGGGCCCTATTCCCGTGGGAACCTACAATCTAGAAGGGTAGGAGGTTGAGAAACAGGAGGTGAGAACTGTTAGATTAAAGGGACATGAAACCCACATTTTTTTCTTCATGATTTAGAAAGAGAATGCAATTTTAAACATCTTTCTAATTTACTTCTATTATCTAATTTGTTTTATTCTCTTGATATTCTTTGCTGAAAAGCATATCTAGATATGCTCAGTAGCTGCTGATTGGTTGCTGCACATAGAAGCCTCATGTGATTGGCTCACCCATGTGCATTGCTTTTTCTTCAAATAAGGATATCAAAAAAATGAAGCAAAATAAATAATAGAAGTAAATTGTAATGTTGTTTAAATTTGTATGTTTATCTGAATCATGAAAGAAAGATTTGGGTTTAGTGGCCCTTTAAGAAAGATCTTAATGCAGAGTTAGATAAGGGAAGTGAAATGAATTTGTTATGGAGTTGGGTGGTAGGCTTCTCTAAACAAAAAAGTCTTCAGGGAGCATTTAAAGGAAGAAAGATTAGGGCAAAGCCTGACAGCACTAGGGAGAGAGTTCGAGAGGGTAGGTGCTGCACGATAAAAGTCCTGCAGTTTAGCATGGGAAGAGGTGACAGTTGAAGATGCAAGGAGCAGGTCATTGTTGGATCTTAGTGGTTCGGGTTGGAGTATACTTGTTTATTAGAGAGGATAGGTAGTGTGGAGCGTCGTTGGTGAGAGCTTTGTATGTAAGGGTGAGGATTTTGAATTTAACCCTTTGAGCGCTAAGCACTTTTCCACCTGGGTGCTAAGCTGATTTAAGGTTGTTTTTTTTTGTTTTTTTTAAATATATATTATTTTTACTTTTTCTTTTTTTGCCCCAGATCCCCAAGACTTACACCAGTGAAAAGGTTAGGCAATTACCTTTCCAACGGTGGGTCTCGGGGGTCTGTAGCTGCTTAGATGCCTGAGATACAGGCTTCTAAGCAGCATGCCCCCTTTCCCTATACTTGTTATTGTAATTTTTAATTAAAGTTGCACGGTGACATCATCACGTCATTGCACGTGACGTCACCACACAAAACGTGAAGCCCCGGCGATGCCTCTCACTATACAGGCCCTTCAGTTCAGGTTATAGTGGAAGTGTGAGGGAGGAGATATTGAATGACTTTTGAAAATTGGAGCGGATCCACAGCGTGTAGATTTCTACAGGTGCGGGGGTGGGATGGAGAAGTGGGTTTAGCTGTTTCATTAATATTATAGGTGACCAGGTGATGGTCTGTAATAGGAAAAGGGCGACAGGTAAGGTCAGATATAGAGCAGTGGTAAGAAATTACCAGGTCGATAGAGTGTCCATCATGGTGAGTAGGGAATATGGTGGATTGTGAGAGACCGAAGGAGGATGTGAGTGAAAGAAGTTTAGAGGCAGCAGGGGCAGGCAGGTTGTCAATGGGTGTGTTGATGTCCCCAAGAATTAAGGTTGGTATATTTGTAGAGAGAAAGTGAGGAAGCCAGGCAGCAAAGTTGTCAAGGAATTGGGAGGTTGACCAATAAATACAATACTTTTCAAAAGCAATAGCGAGAGATGACCAATAAATACAATACTTCTCAAGAGCAATAGCGAGACATGACCAATAGATACAATACTTCTCAATAGCAATAACGAAACATGACCAGTAGATGCAATACTTCTCAAGAGCAATAGCAAGACATGACCAATAGATACAATACTTCTCGAGAGCAATAGCAAGACATGACCAATAGATACAATACTTCTCAATAGCAATAGCGAGGCATTACCAATAGATACCATACTTCTCAAGGGAAATACTTCTCAAGAGCAATTGTGAGACACGACCAATAGATACAATACTTCTTAAGAGCAATTGTGAGACATGACCAATAGATACAATATTTTTCGAGAGCAGTATTGAGACATGGCCAATAGATACAATGCTTCTCAAGAGCAATAGTGAGACATGACCAATCGATACAATACTTCTTGAAAGCAATAACGAGGCATGACCAATAGATACAATACTTCTCAAGAGCAATAGTGAGACATGACCAATAGATACAATGCTTCTCAAGAGCAATAGTGAGACATGACCAATAGATACAATACTTCTTGAGAGCAATAACGAGGCATGACCAATAGATACAATACTTCTCAAGAGCAAAAGCGAGACATGACCAATAGATACAATATTTCTTGAGAGCAATAACGAAGCATGACCAATAGATACAATACTTCTTAATAGCAATAGTGAGACATGGCCAATAGATACAACACTTCTCGAGAGCAATAGCGAGACATAACCAATAGATACAATACTTCTCAAGAGCAATAGTGAGACATGACCAATAGATACAATACTTCTAAATAGCAATAGCAAGACATGACCAATTGATACAACACTTCTCAATAGCAATAGTGAGACATGACCAATAGATACAATACTTCTCAAGTGCAATTATGAGACATGATCAATAGATTCATTACTTCTAAATAGCAATAGCAAGACATGACCTATAGATACAATACTTCTCAATAGCAATAGTGAGACATGACTAATAGATACAACACTTCTCGAGAGCAATAGCGAGACATAACCAATAGATACAGTACTTCTCAAGAGCAATAGACTCTTCATTAATTCCACATGCTGTGCTGTGGTGACCATGTCACCAGAATGTAATGCACCATTTAATTTATGTGAATATTTTGTAGTTTCCATTTCGATGAGCGAGATATCATGTATTATTCAACTATAAATGTAGATGGCAAGAATGATCATAAGGGAAATACTGGAAAAGATAAGTTAAGTGACCAGTGAATTTCGAATATGGGGGCGATTTATTAAAGTGCAGACGGACATGATACAATGTAGTGTATCATGTCTACAATGTAGTGTATCATGTCCGCCGCACATCGATAAATGCCAGCAGCATATGCTGTCTGCATTTATCATTGCACAAGCAGTTCTAGTGAACTGCTTGTGCAATGCCGCCCCCTGCAGATTCGCTAGCAGGGGGTGTCAATCAGCCCGATCATATAGATTTATCGGATTAAAGACTGCAGCCTCAGAGGCAGCAGACAAGTTATGGAGCAGCGTTCTTTAGACTGCTGCTTCATTACTGCTGTTTCCAGCGAGCCTGAAGGTGTCATGGTGTCACCTGTAACTGGACATAAAACCCAACATTTTTCTTTTATGATTCAGACAGAGCATATAATTATAAGCAACTTTCCAATTCACTTCTCTTATCAAATTTGCTTTATTTTCTTATCTTTTGTTAAAAGGCATATCTAGGTAGGTTCAGTAGATGGGAACTAGCTGCTGATTGGTGGCTGCACGTATATGCCTTTTATCATTGGCTCACCTGATGTGTTCAGCTAGCTCCCAGTAATGCATTGCTGCTTCATCAACAAAGGGTTGAAGATAATTAAGCAAATTTGATAATAAATTTGATGTCTGCTCTGTTTGAATCATGAAAGAAAAAAAATGTGGGTTTCATATCCCATTAAGGGCTAGATTACAAGTTGCCCAGGAGCGCAATAATTAGTCAGCCATTACAAGTTGCCGGTTATTGATGCAGCGGGCTTGCGGTAGCAATTAGCGCTTATAAAATTAACCATAGATTAGATCTCTGTTTATTTTTCTAAAAGTGCCCAAAATGCCGTTAAAATATATATTATATTATAGTTTATTTAACATTTTTTAGCATTTTTTTAATAAAAAAACAACTGCACTAGGCAGTTTTAAGGGATTACAGTTGGCGGCTGTGGGGTGTTAGAAACAAAAATGGCAAAAGTGCCTTTATATTGTGATCTATGGGAACTGTGTGTTCCAGTAAATATATACTGTATGTAATATGACTTATATACCTATATATCTATGTGTTACTATGTGGATATACATATATAAACACATAAATATATATGAATTTTAATCATATACTGTACATATATATTTACAATCTGCTGCCATCGCTGTGCTACTTAACCCCTTTGCTGTGCTTGGTTTTAATGCCGTATTACTCAGTTGAGGGCTAATATCGCTTTCGCAAAAGCAATATTTAGCACTCCACTTGCAATCTGGCACCCACTCCCTTAAAGGGACAGTCAACACCGGACACAACTTAATCCCATACCTTAGATCCCAAAAAGAAGATGCGTCTGCACCGCATCCCATGTTCAATACCTCGAAAGTTATATGTGTAATCATCTAAAGCACATACGATTTTCTCCTGCAGATATGGCTGCCAAACTCCCCCCACTGTTACGTAGTAACTTTCATTTTAAAGGCATCAGGATGCTCATCGGATGATAAATGTTTCCTGCTAATGCTCATTGACTGATAAATGTTTGCTACTAATGCTCATTGGCTGATAAATGTCTCCTACTAATCCTCATTGGCTTTTAAATGTTTCCTGCTAATGCTCATTGGCAGATAAATGTTTCCTGCTAATGCTCATCGGATGATAAATGTTTCCTGCTAAAGCTCATTGGATGATAAGCGTTTCCTACTAATGCTTATTGGCTGATAAATGTTTCCTACTAATGCTTATTGGCTGATAAATGTTTCCTGCTAATGCTCATTGGATGATAAACGTTTCCTGCTAATGCTCATTAGCTGATAAATGTTTCCTGCTAATGATCATTGGCTGATAAATGTTTCCTGCTAATGCTCATTGGCTGATAAATGTTTCCTGCTAATGCTCATTGGCTGACAAATGTTTCCTGCTAACGCTCATCGGATGATAAATGTTTCCTGCTAACGCTCATCGGATGATAAATGTTTCCTGCTAACGCTCATGGGCTGACATATGTTTCCTACTAATGCTCATCGGATGATAAATGTTTCCTGCTAATGCTCATTGACTGATAAATGTTTCCTACTAATGCTCATTGGCTGATAAATGTCTCCTACTAATCCTCATTGGCTCATAAATGTTTCCTACTAATGCTCATTGGCTGATAAATGTTTCCTGCTAATGCTCATTGGCTGATAAATGTTTCCTACTAATGCTCATTGGCTGATAAATGTTTCCTACTAATGCTCATCGGATGATTAATGTTTCCTGCTAATGCTCATCGGATGATAAATGTTTCCTACTAATGCTCATTGGCTGATAAATGTTTACTGCTAACGCTCATCGGATGATAAATGTTTCCTGCTAATGCTCATCGGATGATAAATGTTTCCTGCTAATGCTCATTGGCTGATAAATGTTTCCTACTAATGCTCATTGGCTGATAAATGTTTCCTGCGAATGCTCATTTGCTGATAAATGTTTCCTGCTAACGCTCATCGGATGATAAATGTTTCCTTGCTAACGCTCGTCGGCTGATAAATGTTTCCTACTAATTCTCATTGGCTGATAAATATTTCCTTGTTAACGCTCATCGGATGATAAATGTTTCCTACTAATGCTCATTGGCTGATAAATGTTTCCTACTAATGCTCAATGGCTGATAAATGTTTCTTGCTAATGCTCATCGGATGATAAATGTTTCCTACTAATGCTCATTGGCTGATAAATGTTTCCTTGCTAACGCTCATCGGATGATAAATGTTTCCTGCTAATGCTCATTGGATGATACATTTTTCCTGCTAATGCTCATTGGCTGATATTTGTTTCCTGCTAATGCTCATTGGATGATAAATGTTTCCTACTAATGCTCATTGGCTGATAAATGTTTCCTACTAATGCTCATTGGATGATAAATGTTTCCTTGCTAACGCTCATCGGATGATAAATGTTTCCTTCTAATGCTCATTGGCTGATAAATGTTTCCTACTAATGCTCATTGGCTGATAAATGTTTCCTTGCTAACGCTCATCGGATGATAAATGTTTCCTGCTAATGCTCATCGGATGATAAATGTTTCCTGCTAATGCTCATCGGATGATAAATGTTTCCTGCTAACTCTCATCGGATGATAAATGTTTCCTGCTAATGCTCATCAGATGATAAATGTTTCCTGCTAATGCTCATCGGATGATAAATGTTTCCTGCTAATGCTCATCGGATGATAAATGTTTCCTTGCTAATGCTCATTGGATGATAAATGTTTCCTGCTAATGCTCATTGGATGATAGTTGCAATAATCCTTAATAGGAGGTACCAATAAGTCAAAAGATAATCATTGTGTTGATACGCTTCTCTTTTATTATGGAACATAGATAATTTCTGAGTACAATATCCCTTTAAGCAGAAATTTCCCAATTTGCCTACAAAATAAATGTTTAAAGGCTTTTAAAACTGTCATTTGTGTTTGTAAATGTTACCTTCTTTACTGTTTCCTGCTAATGCTCATTGGCTGAGAAATGTTTCCTGCTAATGCTCATTGGCTGACAAATGTTTCCTACTAATGCTCATTTGGATGATAAATGTTTCCTGCTAATGCTCATTGACTGATAAATGTTTCCTACTAATGCTCATTGGCTGATAAATGTCTCCTATTAATGCTCATTGGCTGATAAATGTTTCCTACTAATGCTCATTGGCTGATAAATGTTTCCTACTAATTCTCATTGGCTGATAAATGTTTCCTGCTAATGCTCATTGGCTGATAAATGTTTCCTGCTAACGCTCATTGGATGATAAATGTTTCCTACTAATGCTCATTGGCTAATAAATGTTTCCTTGCTAACGCTCATCGGATGATAAATGTTTCCTTCTAATGCTCATTGGCTGATAAATGTTTCCTACCAATGCTCATTGGCTGATAAATGTTTCCTACTAATGCTCATTGGCTGATAAATGTTTCCTTGCTAACGCTCATCGGATGATAAATGTTTCCTGCTAATGCTCATTGGCTGATAAATGTTTCCTTGCTAATGCTCATTGGATGATAAATGTTTGCTGCTAATGCTCATTGGATGATAGTTGCAATAATCCTTAATAGGAGGTACCAATAAGTCAAAAGATAATCATTGTGTTGATACGCTTCTCTTTTATAATGGAACATAGATAATTTCTGAGTACAATATCCCTTTAAGCAGTAATTTCCCAATTTGCTTACAAAATAAATGTTTAAAGGCTTTTAAAACTGTCATTTGTGTTTGTAAATGTTACCTTCTTTACTGTGGCCAATAAGGGACAGGTATATATGAGGTTCTGCCTGGATTAAACAATCACTGTGCAGTAGAGATGTGTATTTATTTTAACTAAACGAATATCTGAATTAATGCACCAATGAAATTGAAAGAAAACTAACATTTAGTGCAGACCCTGGGAGCTGCTGCGCTAAGCCACCTTTTAGCACGGCCAGGGCTCTGTGAAGAAGAGAAGCGGGTTAGCTCGTCTCTCTAGTGCTAACGTTGGGTATAAGCTACAAGTGAACTTTCTCACCTGTAGTTTAGGAACATTTGTTACTAAAGATTTAGACAAACCAATTTTTTCTAGGCCGCTTAAGTCTACTGTGCAGTGTGTTTGAGGACTAGTGTTGCCACATCAGCCATGTTTTCCTGGGCACTTATGAGTTACACATGCTACAGGGTGTGTAGGGAGAAACATGTATTATGTTTCTGGATAGCACTATTTATATGCACTATTTATGTTCCACCCTGCAGCATGTGTAACTTAAAAGTGCCCGGGATACATGGCTGAGGTGGCAACCTATTGAGGACTGACTTATCAAGCCAGTCCAATGCCTTCCAGTCTCTCTGGGGACAGTAAAAAAAATACAAATTCCAAAGTTAAACTACAAGAAAAGCAAGCAAAATAAAGTACAAAGTGTTTTTTTTACTATGTACTTATAATTTAACATTTTATGAGAATTACATTTTGAGTTTAAATTATTCTTTTAAACACATTTATTAGCATGGATAGAGGTATAGATTATTAGCCATAATGGTTTCCCCTTCATATTCAGTTATAATATAACCATACATATATTTTAGTCTGTTGGGATAAAAGACAAGCGCAACCCAGATTCAAGGTAGTAGAAATATTTTACTATAAAAACCCACTGCACGTATAATATATATGCATACAAAGAGAGAAGCGCTCTACCAGGAACGAACAACAGCTCAGTGGCTTGTTCTATGGCGATTTACCACCCGGAAGCAGCCTCTTTTAGACCAGTGTGCTTTTCACAGAAGAAAACTTTCCTGAAGTATATCAGTCTGATCCTGCCAAGTAAGGTCAGTCCAGCCCCGAAATACCAGGCAATTCTCCTCTGAACAAGGAGCATGACAACCCCAGACGATCGTTTCGGCCTCCTATGGGCCTCGTCAGTGAGGTGCAGCCACATTCCTCTAAGCACACTGGGCAAGGAGTCCACGTCTGGTTTCCCCCATCACCCATAGGGAGACTTCCCCAGGGTCATAATAATTTGCATACAAAGAGAGAAGCGCTCTACCAGGAACGAACAACAGCTCAGTGGCTTGTTCTATGGCGATTTACCACCCGGAAGCAGCCTCTTTTAGACCAGTGTGCTTTTCACAGAAGAAAACTTTCCTGAAGTATATCAGTCTGATCCTGCCAAGTAAGGTCAGTCCAGCCCCGAAATACCAGGCAATTCTCCTCTGAACAAGGAACATGACAACCCCAGACGATCGTTTCGGCCTCCTATGGGCCTCGTCAGTGAGGTGCAGCCACATTCCTCTAAGCACACTGGGCAAGGAGTCCACGTCTGGTTTCCCCCATCACCCATAGGGAGACTTCCCCAGGGTCATAATAATTTGCATACAAAGAGAAAAGCGCTCCACCAGGAACGAACAACAGCTCAGTGGCTTGTTCTATGGCGATTTACCACCCGGAAGTCTCCCTAAGTGTGATGCGGGAATCCAGACGTGGACCCGTTGCTCAGTGTGCCTAGAGGGATATGGCTGCACCTCACTGACGAGGCCCACAATAGGCCGAAACGTACGTCTGGGGTTTTGCTGTTTCTCTTGTTCAGAAAGGGATTGCCTGGTATTTCGGGGCTGGACTGTACTGTGAAGTCAGGATCAGACTGATATGCTACAGGAAAGTTCTTTTCTGTGAAAGGCACATATTGAGCTAAAAGAGGCTGCTTCTAGGGTGGTAACTAGCCATAGAACAAGCTATTATGCTATTGTTCGTTCCCAGGTTGAGCGCTTCTCTCTTTTTATTTATGCAAATTATGACATTTAGGGAAGTCTCCCTAAGTGTGATGCGGGAATCCAGACGTGGACCCGTTGCTCAGTGTGCCTAGAGGGATATGGCTGCACCTCACTGACGAGGCCCACAATAGGCCGAAACGTACGTCTGGGGTTTTGCTGTTTCTCTTGTTCAGAAAGGGATTGCCTGGTATTTCGGGGCTGGACTGTACTGTGAAGTCAGGATCAGACTGATATGCTACAGGAAAGTTCTTTTCTGTGAAAGGCACATATTGAGCTAAAAGAGGCTGCTTCTAGGGTGGTAACTAGCCATAGAACAAGCTATTATGCTATTGTTCGTTCCCAGGTTGAGCGCTTCTCTCTTTTTATTTATGCAAATTATGACATTTAGGGAAGTCTCCCTAAGTGTAATGCGGGAATCCAGACGTGGACCCGTTGCTCAGTGTGCCTAGAGGAATATGGCTGCACCTCACTGACGAGGCCCACAAAAGGCCGAAACGTACGTCTGGGGTTTTGCTGTTTCTCTTGTTCAGAAAGGGATTGCCTGGTATTTCGGGGCTGGACTGTACTGTGAAGTCAGGATCAGACTGATATGCTACAGGAAAGTTCTTTTCTGTGAAAGGCACATATTGAGCTAAAAGAGGCTGCTTCTAGGGTGGTAACTAGCCATAGAACAAGCTATTATGCTATTGTTCGTTCCCAGGTTGAGCGCTTCTCTCTTTTTATTTACGTATAATATATATGCTCTTACCAGCGACAAGTCCTCCTTTTTGTCTGATTCAGTACTTTTATTCTATATCGGTATAGTCTAACAGAAGGCTGGTATTACATCACGAAGGATCTAAGAAAGCCAAAGATTGTATTGAAGTGCACTTCCCTCTTGTAAGTGCATATATATGCGCAGTGGGTCTTTATAATAAAATATTTATACTACATTGAATCTGGGTTGCGCTTGTCTTTTATCCAAACAGATATCAAGCAACAAAGAGAAATGTTTGCAACTTGTTCACAATTCAAGCCGCACCTGGGATTTTCTACACCTTTAACTTCACCAACATCTGTACAGCGCCCTTTGTAGTGGCTCCATATTGGCGACTATGATATATGTTTGTTAAGCCCAGCAAGTTTATTCAGAGGTCATTTATCTAAGCAATATTGCTACTGCACTTTGCCCTTAACAAGTGTGTCTTACTGTTTATTTTTATATTTTATATATATATATATATATTATATTATTCTATGCTCTTACTGTGAGATTCTCTTTGCCATTTTTAGTGCTGTGATTTTTCTATAGATATATATTTTAGTAATTGAAATGATACATTTTGAATGTAAAAATTAGAATAGAATTTTTGGTTTTCATTTACTGAATTGGAGCATATTTCCTGCAATTTTTAATTTTGAAAGTCTCACTGTGTCATGAAGGAGTTAATCTCTATTTTAAACACAAAGTCTACAGAGCTGTGTAAGTAAAACCGCCCTTTGGCAGTTTTCTCTGTTACAGCCTCACGGTACTTTTTGTCTGATGATATTAACTGGGAACACACAGAAGTGATAATCTCAAGGTGTTGCCAATCCCAAGGTGTAAATTAGCAGGCTTGCGAACGAAGGGCACCAGACAAAAACTTCTGCTGAAAAGTAAGTCTACTGAAGGAGCTGCTGGGCAATGCTGAGCGAGGGCTTGGGAAGGTGATAACTATCTTCACTGCAAGCAGGAAGCAGGTGAGAAGGGATGAGCTATATCTCATGTAACTTATTAATGCAAACCAAGCGCAAGAAGCGAGAGTGCGAATATCTGTCAGTCTATTCACGTGATGCCAACCAATAGCTGTCTATGTTTATCATCCTGTCTAACACCCTTATAAGTATTAGTATAAGTATTTTTTATGTCTGTCTTATTTGTCTATCGTTCTCTGTGTACAACTGCATGAACTGAAGTCATCTTTCTGTTGTATGATGTATAACATGGCACACCCCCTTCTGTGGTATCTATTGGAAGGAAGAACCATGGGTATCTCCCTCTCTCTCTCTTTCTCTTCCTCTCTCTCTCTCTTCCTCTCTCTCTCTCTCTCTCTCTCTTCGTCTCTCTCTCTCTCTCGCTAGCTCTCTCTCTCTCTCTTCCTCTCTCCCCCCTCTCTCTCTCTCTCTCTCTTTCTCTCTCTCTCTTTCTCTCTCTTTCTCTCTCTTCCTCTCCCCCCCCTCTCTTTCTCTCTCTCTCTATCTATATCTCTCTGTCTATCTATTTTCCTGTTCTCCCAAAAGCTAGGTGCCAGAAAAATATCAGCAAATTAATTATTAGTTTAACATTTAACTAGAAACTTAATGTAACTATATATAAAGCACAAAGTATTTTTTTACTATGTACTTATAATTTAACATTTTATGGGAATTACATTTTGAGTTTAAATTATTCTTTTAAACACATTTATTAGCATGTGTAGAGGTATAGATTATTAGCCATAATGGTTTCCCCTTCATATTCAGTTATAATATAACCATACATATATTTTAGTCTGTTGGGATAAAAGACAAGCGCAACCCAGATTCAAGGTAGTAGAAATATTTTATTATAAAAATATATATATGGAAAATATCATTATAGTTTACTAGTGAGGTTAAAAGCTACTAGCCCAGAGGAAAAATGTTACCAGTCCACTCCATGTTAAAGATAAAATGTGTGCATAAATTTCTTACTCGTCTGGGACAATACGTTGGCTGCACTTTTCGGTATTTGTTTCGTTTTAAATTTTAGTTAAACATTTACATTAATTTTTTGTTAAAATTAATGTTTAAAGCTACAGGTGAAAAAGTTCTTAACGCAGAGGTCCTGGGAGCTGAGTGCTCTAAGCCTTCTGCTAGCAACAAAAGGATTGGATTAGCACAGATCTCCAGCGCAAAAGGTAATTGTTAACCCAACCACTAAAAAGGAAACAAATGAATACTGAGAATTTCATCAGTATTTTTTCATTTGCTTTAAAGGATAGTCAAGTCAAAATTAAACTTTCATGATTCAGATAGAGCATGTAATTTTAAAAAACTTAAACTACTTTTAAGCATCATTTGTTTTGTTCTCGTGGTATTCTTGTTTAAAAGCTAAACCTTTATTAAACTTATATTATATAACTGTGTTGTTTATGCAAAACTGGGGAATGGGTAATAAAGGGATTATCTATCTTTTTAAACAATAACATTTTTCAAGTAGACTGCCCCTTTAATTTTCATTGGTGCATTAATGTGGATAGTCACCTTGTCAAAAGTGAATAAATATCCGATTTCCGCTATGAATGTGCATTTGTAACAAAACAAATGCACAGCTCTAATAAATATGTATATATATATATATAATATATATATATATACTGTATATATATATATATATATATATATACTATATTCACGGCTTGAATTTACAGTGGTCCACTAATCTCGGACTACTTAGAAATTGCAGCGATGAGTTCGAAATTTGACTTTTTCCTATCTTTAACACTGAGTGGACTAGTAACTTTTTCCCTCTGGGCTAGTAGCTTTTAACCCCTGACTAGCAAACCATAGTGATATTTTTCTACCAGTGTATATATATATATATATATATAATATATATATAAAAATTTATATATATATATATATATATATAGTATATATATATATATATATATATATATATATTATATATATATAGTATATATATATGGTGTGTTTGTATATATATAATATATATATATATATATATAGTATATATATATATCTATATATCTAAATAGATATATAGATACAGATTGATATACATACATAACAAACATATATGTGTACATATCAGTTGGTTGAGGTGTGTAACAGCACTGCATACCTGTTCTATTTCTTTCTATACTGTATGTGCATTAGATTTCAGGTTGAATTTTAAGAACAAGGTAGGTTTATATTACAGGAAGAATATTTAGAGAATTACTCAGAACACAGGGTAAACGTATGGGAGTGCCTGAGTTACGTACTCTTAAGGTTTATTTACTTAACCTGCGGTGATGCATTACATTGTCAACATACCAGTTCCAATTCAAATATTGTTACCATAGGAAATACACTGGTTGCTTTTCCTCTGTTGCTCTGCTCTTACGTAAATCAATAAACTTTCACCTGTGTACCATGGTATTTGTATATGTTGGCCACAAAATATAATGGGACATTAAACTCAAAATCCAGTTTTGCTTAAAATCTTTAATTATGCGGTGAAAAAGTACTTTTATTATTTAGTTGCTTGTCCTGTAATAAAACACATTTTAGTTTTCCATTCCATCCTACAATATCCATAAACTGGTCCTGTAACATGCTACATAGTGATTGCCTGATCAGTGCAAGAGCTCTGTGTCTCTCCCTAACTGGCAACAGCAAAAGCGATGGTTTTAAAATATTCTAGAGACTTTTTAAGGGGTATGTCCCTTGACCACAATGCAATGCAAATTGTAACAACCAGATTATAGTTTTAAATACTTTTAAACTGTGCACATTGTATACAAGTTTTTTTTACAATGTAGTGCTGAATTGGTTATAAGTGGATTGATCACAATCTTACACTTGTTTTCAGTAGATACCGAAGTCTTTATTCTAAGTGGTTTTTGATGGCATACATCTTCTAGAGCAACATGAGCTGGCTAACTGTTCAGTGAATGCTTGATAAATCAGTTTCTTGCCTATGCAGGGTACGTTGTGGTCGTTTAGGGGTTAAGGAATTTAAATAGTGGCATTATCTGTATAGTGGGCATGTGTGGAGTGTAAAAATTATAATTATAAATTCTTTAACTTCAATTGATAGAGCAGGTAGTGTTTTTTTTTATCTATTTTGTGATGTGGATTACTAACATAACATAACAATATGGCAGACGTAATTTCAGTGTTTTTTCCCCATATACTAATACATTTTGTTATTCTAAAACTTATTTGTTACTGGGTAATAAGTTGAAAAGTGTTGTATGTGGGTTTATCAAGTCCTATTCGCTGTGGAATTCCAAAAAAATGTGAAAAATGGCCCCGTTTATCTGTGTAACTATCGAGAATTTGGATTTTAATCTGAATAACAAGATTTTAAGTAAAGAATCGTATTTCTACAAAACAATATTGAGAAAAGTACTGCTAAAAAACAGAGAAGGCGGCTTATTGTAATCACATCATCCGCAGGCATTACGCACATGATTTTCATTCTATAGGTTGTGAGTAACCCTTTTGTTAGGTAACTTATGTGAGGTTGCACTCTGGTATAAAACTATAAAATGTTTACACATAACTAAATATATCATTTAGTAGTGAGTTGTGTTGTCACTTCTTTTTTTTTTATTTTACATTATGTGTAGCATTCTGATTGCTGTTTTATAGGCGTCTCTCTAGTGAGGCTTCTGTGTCACAGGATTTCTTGATCTTTCTGCCGTGGCCTATATTTACTGCCCATAAGGACCGGGTGTTGACACTGTAACACTGTCAGTGATATAGATCACATATGGCTGCATGCGTAGCAAAATAGTGACCTGTCCATTAGTATAATAACGTAGTTACACTAAGCACAGCAGACATTGTAAAGAGATTTAGTGCTCAGGAGAACATAGTCACAAACTTCTTGTGTGCCATAGGAGCATAATGAGAACAAACTAAATATTGCCCTTCATTATGCAGGATATGGCAGCAAGCAGTGATGTAATAGTGAGTGTGCGCAATTATTGTACAATGGGTAATATCCCAATATCAGATGCTGTTCTTCAATGCTTTGGCTGTAGGGGAGAGGTTGTTATTAAGGCCCTATAGTATGTTGGGGGACAACTAACTTCTAACGTATACCCTGTGGCTGTGGGGTTTTGTCATTTTGCTAAGTCTGTATACAGTAAATATTACCCAGTAAACCACACCCTTATTTTTTCACACAATTGTTTAGTAATTTTCTCAATTTGAATTTATTTACCCTCTGTACATTTTTTTGTGATTTGGAAATAGATTAAAGAAGGCTGTTGTAGCTGAAACTCATATTAATACATACTATTTTTGTTAGTACTTTTTACATACAGTTTACAGATTCCATACAGATTCCATTGTGCACTCAACTTCATTGGCTTCATCAGTGAATTTCATAAAGATTTCTCCATGTTTTATATTTACAGTGGATATAAAAAGTCTACACACCCTTGTTAAAATGTCATGTTTCTGTTATGTAAAAAAATGAGACAAAGATAAATAATTACAGAACTTTTTCCACCTTTAATGTGACCTATAAACTGTACAACTCAATTGCAAAACAAACTGAAATCTTTTAAGTGGAGGGAAGTAGAAATAAAAAACTAAAATAATATAAACTAATACTTTGTTGAAGCACCCTTTGATTTTATTACAGCACTCAGTCTTTTTGGGTATGAGTTTTTCAGCGTGGCACAGCTTGACTTGGCAAGATTTGCCCACTCTTCTTTGCAAAAACACTCTAAATCTGTCAGAATGCGAGGGCATCTCCTGTGCACAGCCCTCTTCAGATCACCCCACAGATTTTCGATTGGATTCAGGTCTGGGCTCTGACTGGGCCATTCCAAAACTTTAATCTTCTTCTGGTGAAGCCATTCCTTGGATGTATGCTTTGGGGCGTTGTCATGCTGAAAGATGAAGTTTCTCTTCATGTTCAGCTTTCTAGCAGAAGCCTGAAGGTTTTGTGCCAATATTGTCTGGTATTTGGAACTGTTCATAATTCCCTCTACCTTGACTAAGGCCCCAGTTCCAGCTGAAGAAAAACAGTCCCAAAGCATGATTCTGCCACCAAAATGCTTCACTGTGGGTATGATGTTCTTTTGGTTATATGCAGTGTTGTTTTTGTGCCGAACATATCTTTTGGAATTATGGCCAAAAAGTTTAATCTTGGTTTCATCAAACCAGAACACCTTTTGCGACATGCTTTTGGGAGACTTCAGATGTGTTTTTGCAAAATTTAGCTGGGCTTGGATGTTTTTTTCGCAAGCAAAGGCTTCCGTCTTGCCACTCTACCCCATAGCCCAGACATATGAAGAATACGGGCGATTGTTGTCATATGTACCACACAGCCAGTACTTGCCAGATATTCCTGCAGCTCCTTTAATGGTGCTGTAGGCCTCTTGGCAGCCTCCCAGACCAGTTTTCTTCTCGTCTTTTCATCAATTTTGGAGGGACGTCCAGTTCTTAGTAATGTCACTGTTGCACCATATTTTCTCCACTTGATGATGACTGTCTTCACTGTGTTCCATGGTATATCTAATGCCTTGGAAATTCTTTTGTACCATTCTCCTGACTGATACCTTTTAACAATGAGATCCCTCTGATGCTTTGGAAGCTCTCTGTGAACCATGGCATTTGCTGTAGGTTGCGACTAAGAAAATGTCAGGAAAGACCTACTAGAACAGCTGAACTTTATTTAGGATTAATCAGAGGCATTTTAAATGATGGCAGGTGTGTACTGACTCCTATTTAACATGATTTTGAATGTGATTGCTCAATTCTAAACACAGCTACATCCCCAGTTTTAAGCAACCATAATATTTTTTTTTAATTTTTTTTTTTAATAACTTTATAAATAGTGAGGACAAAATGATCCACCATATACATGACAAGTTTAACAATAAGAAATGCCAAAGCACTTGTAAGATTCGCCAAGTCCATCATAGTGACTGATGATATAAAGGAAGATTTCCTCCTGCAGAGGCAGGGAATCAAACCGTCCACACAATTTTCATTTTTTTCCAGGTAAACAACCAAAAATAAAACAAAAACAAAGAAAAAAAACAAAACAAAAATATTAACAGACAATTCACAAAGAATAACATTAGCACTTACCGGGCCCTCCGACTCGCCCCCCACAGACCAAGCAGCAACATCCAGTAATTGTACAAATGTCAAGACCTCCAGTATTCACACATAAGCGAGACAAGTCAGTCAGTCTGTAGGCACCATTTACCTCGGAGGTTCTCACTCAAGATGAAAAGGCTATTTCTAAATGGGTATATAACACTGTCTCTTACTCTAGGTGAAAGAAATAGAAGATAAGCCTCCCACTTGTGGATAAATTTCCTGACTCTTTTCTCCGGATCCCCTTTTGTATCCGCCTGCTCAGTCAACATTTGGGTGTGTACTCTGCCAAGCAGCTGCCTGAATGGAGGTGCTCTATTGCTAGCCCACCCCTTCAGAATGACCGTCCTAGCAAGCATTAAGACAGTGGTGATAAAAATGTCAAACTTATAAATTCTGTCCTTGGGTATCAAAAATATAACATGTTGTGCTGTAAGAGTCACCTGTTGATTTGTTACTTTTGCCAACCAATAAGAAACTCTAAACCAGAATCCTCTCAGCTTGGGGCAATCCCACAGTAAGTGAATCCAGTCTGGGGATGGGTACCTACACTTATTGCAGATATTTTCTGCCCCCGGGACCCATCTAGCTCGAATGCCAGGTGTGATGTAAGACTAATGGATAAATTTCATATGTGTCTCCCTTAGATTGGCCGAGATTATACTAGCGTGTATCTTCCCAAGGCTCCCTGTAATGAGGTCAGAGTCCACCGATAGTTCTCTACTGTTTGCCCATTTCGTTACAAGTCCCTGTCTAGTAGATCCTTCACAGTGTTTAAGCAATAGGTCATAAGTGTGCGATATCTTATAAGAGCCCTGCTTAGCCAGAGCACACAATTTATCAATATTGGAAGGCTCGGTAGTCAACAGCTTGTCTGAGATCAGTTTATACAGATAATGCCTGCATTGAAAATACGCAAACCTATGTGTCCCCGGGAGATCGTGCGAGCTTTGCAATTCAGAAAAGGGTGTGATATCTAAAGTGAGTGGGTTAAAAAGTTGGTGAAGCCTTGTAAGATGTCGGTGGTGCCATGTAGCAAACACTTCAGTCGTGTAACCAGGGAGGAACTGTAAATTGCCCTGAATCGGCAAATATTTAGTCACTAGATGTTGTGTCCCCCATAGCTTACAAATCCCGGACCACGCCCTCAGAGGATCTTTGAATAATATATGAGATTGTATGGATAAGGGAAGCGATTTGAGAGGTGAGTGGGGCAGGAAAGCTAAATGCAATGGCCTAACAAGACCACCCTCTAACTCAGGGACGGTGAAATATGCATTCCCTACCATCCAGTCCAAGACAATCTTAGACAATGTAGACCAGTTATACCAGATAATGTTTGGAAGGCGAAGCCCACCCTCACTCGAGGACATAAATAGATACTTTTTACTTATCCTATGTTTTTTCCCTTGCCATATAAAGCGACCTAATGAGGCCTGGAGAGAGGCAGTGTCCTTACGTGTCAAAAGAAGAGGCAGCATCTGTAGCGGATAGAGGAGCTTAGGAAGGGCAATCATCTTAAAAAGCTGAACCCTCCCCGAAAGGGACAAGGGGAGCCTTGTCCAACCTGACAATAATTGTTTGATGTTTGCAATGACTCCTGTGAGGTTGAGGTGGTATAGTTTCGTGGGATCAATGTGTAAAAGGATCCCAAGATATTTGAAAGATCCCTCTGTAACCCTGAGGCCACTGCCTGATAGTGTGGTGTCACCGAGGTTCTGCAACCAGGTTACCTCCGATTTATCAACATTGATTTTATGCCCCGAAAAGGACCCGAATAGCTTGGTGGTATCTAGGAGGGGCTGGAGGTTGTTACTGGGGTCACCCACAAACAGGAGTAGGTCGTCTGCATATAATGAGAGATGATATTTATGTCCAAGCACATCAAGCCCTGCACAATGTTGTCTAATATATGAGGCCAGGGGCTCTATGGCCAGATCAAACAACAGGGGGGAAAGGGGGCAGCCCTGCCTAGTTCCTCTCTGAAGTATAAAAGAGGGGGAGAGCTCTCCATTGACTATGAGGGATGCCATAGGGGCCTGATACAGTGTACGGAGGAAGTCAGCAAAGTTTATTTTTTATTTTTACTTCCCTCCACCTAGAAGTTTGTTTGTTTTTCAATTAAATTGTACAGTTTATAGGTCACATTAAAGGTAGAAAAAGTTATGAAATGATTTATCTTTGTCTCATTTTTTTACATCACAGAAACCTGACATTTTAACAGGGGTGTGTAGACTTTTTATATCCACTATATATATATATATATATATATATATATATATATATACACGAGGATGCTAGCATCAATCTTCCTCATATTCTGTGGTAAAATAATTAGCCATACTACACCCTTTGTTGTTCCTTGGAATTATACTGGTGTTATGTTGAAGTCTAGGGATATGTGTTTAAAATAACATGATTACTCTTCATAACATAAATGACTCATCATTTTTCATCTATTAGCCTCTATCTTTGTTCATATAGGGTGCACTTAAACAAGCTGTTTTCAGTGTGTTTTGGTATTTTACAAATGATGTGCTTATGCAGGTTATAGAAATCTAAGACTCTACACCTCCCAACTGTCCCTATTTTAGAGGGACAGTCCCTGATTCTGAGCTCTGTCCCGCTGTTCCTTTGAGACAGTCTTATGTCCCTATTTGCAGAATTTCTCTCAACACAGCTCCACACACAAAATAGTGACAGGCCCCCATCAACCTCATGAGTCCCTTATACCCAGCTACAAATGGTGATATAGTGATTACTGTTTCATTAAATACATTTATTATCACATTCCTGTCAGTAGTATTGATTTAGGCTTTTGTTTTTACTCATATTTTATAAAATATTAGCTGATTCTGCATTTTCAGAGAAGAGTTACTACCTTATAAAATACCTCTGTTTGCTTTAAGGATTAGTGTAAAGATTTAGGGGTAGATTTATCATAGTGCGAGCGGACATGATACAGTGTAGCATATCATGTCCGCTGCACATCGATAAATGTAGACAGCATACTCTGTCGGCATTTATCATTGCACCAGCAGTTCTTGTGAACTGCTGGTGCAATACCGCCCCCTGCAGATTCAGGGGGTGTCAATCAGCCCGATCGTATAGGATCGGGCGGATTGAAGGGCGCAGCCTCAGAGCAGGCAGACTGGTTATGGAGCAGCGGTCTTTAGACCGCTGCTTTTTAACTTCTGTTTCTGCCAAGCCTGAAGGCTTGCACGGAAACAGAGGCATCAAGCTCCATAGCAGGGAGCTTGATAAATCGGCCCCATAATGTTTGGAATATCTGGAATATTTTGCTGCACCTGCACAGTACTAAAGAGTGATTTTGTGTGTTTCTTCATTAAGCACATCTTACTAAACCCTCAAAAGCAACATCGTTTTTTTTAGTACTGCACCACTTGCATATTTTCAGTGTAAGAATCTAGAACATAAGTGTTGTCTTCCCTAATACTCTCATGCTCCTGCACTACATTATCATAGTTCATAACTGTTTTCATGAACAACCTTCATTCACAGATAGGGGGCTCTGTACCTCATGCCCCCCCCCCCCCCCCCCCCCCAAGCCCTCTGCTGCTTACTGCCTTCAATACATCTTACTATTTCTAATTCTGCAAGGGTTCTTTGTGGTATGGAGTGAATCTAAACAACCTGGGTGGAGTCTGGTTAACCTGGGGGTATGTTTGTTTATTATTTGGGTGTTTTTGTTGTCATTTTGTGCAGTTTGTGTTTTCCCATAGACAGGTCAGGACATACATAGAGTAAAGAGACACAGTGAGGCTTACCATCTACCTTACTATTCAAGATTATCTCACAAACCATCAAATGATTGAGAGGTACCTCAGGTAGTTGGGGTAATATAGGGAAGAGTTAGTTAGGCCAGGGCAGGGTATGGGTTGGATTCAGAGGGAACTCACCTGGGGGAGTGGCTAGAAAGCCCCAGGTTTAACTTCATGAAATTGGGGTATATATAAGGTAGAGAGAGTTGCATATGGGATAATGTAGCAGATCTCCCAAATGTGACTGTACCACAAAATGCAGAACGGTTGGGAACTCTGATATTCTTAGATCTCTCAGTACTTAAATTAGGGGGGTTATGTGTTTTAATAACTATATATAATATAATTCTCCTGAGGGCATTGCAGGGAAGAGCTGGTTGTGCCAGTATGGGTTATGGGTTGGAGTCAAAGTAGGCCCGGCTAAGTGACTCCTGATTACACTTTGATAGAAAAAAGGGCTGAAGAAGGGACAGTGAGGAGTTCCGCAACCCACAAGATGCAGGGCAGAGGTGATCTCTGAGAGACTTTTAGGTCTCAGTGCCTAAATTGAATAAAAAATGCATTGTAATAATATATAATGTTCAGCTCTGTATAATCTGCTGGAACTTCTTAATTTAAAGATAATAATAACATAATAATTTTCAACGCTTGAAGTATTTATAAAAGCCAACTTACACCCTTCAGCTAAGTAGCATGTTTAGCAAAGTTCCTGATGTACTTACATGGCATCACTGTCAGCCAATGCTGGGAGCTTAGTGGCATCTCTGTCAGCCAATGGTGGGAGCTTAGTGGCATCACTGTGAGCCAATGGTGGGAGCTTAGTGGCATCACTGTCAGCCAATGGTGGGAGCTTAGTGGCATCACTGTCAACTAATGGTGGGAGCTTAGTGGCATCGCTGTCAGTCAATGCTGGGGGCTTAGTGGCATCACTGTCAGCCAATGGTGGGAGCTTAGTGGCATCGCTGTCAGCCAATGGTGGGAGCTTAGTGGCATCACTGTCAGCCAATGGTGGAAGCTTAGTTGCATCGCTATTAGCCAATGCTGGGAGCTTAGTGGCATCACTGTCAGCCAATGGTGGGAGCTTAGTGGCATCGCTGTCAGCCAATGCTGGGAGCTTAGTGGCATCACTGTCAGCCAATGGTGGGAGCTTAGTGGCATCGCTGTCAGCCAATGCTGGGAGCTTAGTGATTTATGTTTGCTTAATATGAGTGTTCAGTTCTAAATAAAAACATGCACCCTCTCACTGCCTCTCTTATTCTCATGAATCTCCTAATAAAGAAAGTGCTTAAAAAGATTTGTTGAGGGGGTGCGTGTTTTAGCAGCCGCCATGACAAGTCGCAAAAAGAAAAGCTTCACATAAACCTGATATAATTGTTGTATATCGTTTCATATACCTACTTCTCCTTTTTAAGAAAGTATAATCAGATAGTAAAAGATCAGCTGAACCGAATGTTATCAAATGATACTAGTTTTCCTACTAATATAAACTCGGCAACCCACAAGAAGAGCGTATCTCACATGGCGGCTTAGACAGAAAGATCATCTACAACCCCCCCCCCCCCTGGTTATCCGGGGTCAGCAGGACTAAATCGCTCGGAGTCTGTGACTTGCACTGCAGCTAACATTTGGGGTGGAAAAGAGAGGTCCTAATAGGGCACAGCATGGAGGTTTTAACAGCCGTAGATGCCTGGGAGAGCACATTAACGAACGCGATCACACAGAGCTATGAACAGCTTCAGAGGGATCTTAGCTTACTCCTCGCAGCTGCGGCGCATTGTGCCGCTTTCTCTCCAGAGTCCACTGAGTACTACTACTCAGTGGACATGAACACTCATCATCTGGAACCGCCGGTAAAGACAGGTTGACTTCCCGCTCGATACTCCAGGGCCCGTGATGTAGCTACGTCACAGCGACCTGCTCCTAGCTCCATGGACATAGAGAGGAAGACAGCTGGGTTGTTGGGCACACTGGCAAGATCAACCTTTAATGAGCAGCACCCAGGTACGACTCCACAGTTTAAGCCTCTGGTCTCGCTGGACTATGGATTGCAAGATATTTCGATAAACTTTAATGTTGAGGGTAATGGGACTGGACTGCCAGTTATGTGGAAGCCTTCCTCTGTTCTACAGATTGAGGACTCAATTGACCACAGGGAGCTTAATTATAAAGAGTACCCCTCACTGCATACCTGCCTCAGAACTATAGCAAGCCTGTTCCCTCAGCCGGACTCTGTTCTTATATGCAGTTGATTGGGTATTGGATAATGGTAATAATGGATACAGAGCCCCAGCCATCCAGCTTGAGGCTAGACAGACCCCAGCACACATTGCCAGTTCACACCGGACTGTTTCCCAAGCTTCAATACTTAATGTTATCTCATTATGATATAGATTAAAATTACCTCCTATCTCCCCCCCCCAAAGTGTTAATGTGTATAACTTTGTTGCTTATAATTAAGTTGTAGATAATGAGGTTTTATGTTTCTATTGTTTCCTGTTACCATAGGCTTTTACTTTATTTTATTATATGACTTAAGAGGGTTAACCACTGCTCCTTGTAACAAATCATATTTTCTATCAAGGTTTACATGCATAGACAAGGACATGTAAATTACATTTAGTCCTGAGTGTACCTATAATATGACCCTGCATTACTATGGTAATTATTCTAATATCAAAGGGGGCTGCATATATATGGCTAACTATCTCTATCCCTAGCTAAGACAGTTTTGGAGGTTTTTGGCTGAGAGAACACGAGTTTTAGATTTATATGACTATACTTAGATGCATCCCTATGTTACAGCGGGTATGGTGGAATGTGTCCTGTTGCATTACATTACTTACCAGATGAGAATATTGCTCCCAGTGACCTTAGAGTATCTCGGCTTCCTCCCGCACTGCTAGCGGCCGAGGCAGTGTGGCGTGCTGAGAATTCTACTTATATAACCTGGAGTGAACTAATCCAAGTTACATGTTAGTACAGACTTTCCATGGCCTTTAGTTAGGCTCATTACGTTTATAGCTTACTCCTGTTATCACAGTTATATTATAGTATGGCCTGCTTATTAGGAAGTATAACTAACAATCCTGGCCCTTCCATTCTTGAGAAACTCTCTGTGATCTAGTCATGTCTAAGCCCCAAAACGTAGACACCTTTAGCTTTCACATTATAGCAGCTTTGATTAGCCCCTATGAATCTAGATTATGTCTAAGATAAGAAAGTCACAGTAAATAGACACAACAGACTCGGAGCGCCTTGTTTCCTATACCTCCTGTAAGTTGTTTGATATTACTGAGGTTAATGTATGAGTCACTAATGGTGTCTCCAGAACTTTTAATGTGCATAATTTCGCTTAGCACTCACCATATTACACACTCAGGGAGGTGATTGAACGGGGAACTTTGAGGTTTGAGGTTTTTGTTCTCCTAACTATAAACTGTCTACAATCAACTCCATGGTTTAGATTTCTAGGCCTCATTGCATATCTTTCTATCAGCTCTACCCCTCCCCCAACTAAGTATTAGATATTCACTATGTGGGATCCGAAATACATACCATACTGTACATATCCTCTATAATCTATACTACATAATATATATCCATATATGTATATGGGTTTTTATATAGTGAGTTTACTAAGTACTTGTTTGCCCGCTTATTTTATTCTTTCATTTGCCATATGTGGAGTCCAAGCGAGACCCTTTTGCTAGCGAACTTCAGGATAATAACAATATTGCATCGTTCATAGCCCAGACACGTCCCCCTCCTAACATCCTAACATTTATATTTCTATAGAGCCAAATATGAAGGCGTTATTGAGGTGTCATACTCATTGGCTTGCTTACTTTACTCTAAAAAAATGAATGGATGTATGTAACACACCCAGTTTATGACTGGGATTTAGCAAGAGCGGCTTTGGTCCGCTATTTTCTAAAATAATTTCTTCTTTTGTTTTATAGCTTATAAATTATGCGCTATGGTCCAAAAGTGACTGTATATCATTCTAGTTATTTCACCTCCAGTTATTCAAGTTTTACTGCATTGGTTCATGGATAACCCATATACTGTTTGGGAGGCTTATAAAACTACATATCACTCTAGATTACCTCCATCAATGCTTGATTTAATGTAAAGGCCCAATAGTGGCCTGCTAATATCATAGGAGGTTACTATAAATACATGTCTTAAAAAACTGAGATATCAGTATAGGTTTAGTTATGTTACATTTAGAAGTGCAAGGCTGAGAGAATACCAACAGAGCAGTGTTCCTGATTGGGATATATATGAGTATATTATAGCATGCAGCCCTATACAGTTGTGTCTGGGCTCAAATGATCAACTTCAGTATGTAATCCTTCTGTTATATGTTTATATGTATATTTTTCTCAAGCAAATGCTTAGAGAGCTAGCCTCAGACAATATAACATTAGCCAGGGTGTACTCTGTGTAGTCTTCCCAATGTTTATCTAGGCCGGCAAGCTCAAGGTATGCAACATGTGTATTGCCTTCACTTCTTATATTGCTTTTTCTTGGATTTTTACTTGTGTTTGTTAATGACAAATATCTCAATAAAAAATTATAAAAAATAAATAAAAAAAAAGATTTGTTGACATTAGGAAGAACATGGGGATTTAACTTTAAAGAGATAGTCTACTTGATTTTTTTTCTTTTGTTTAAAAAGATAGACAATGCCTTTGCTACCCATTCTCCAGCTTTGCACAACCAATATTGTCATAATAATATACTTTATAACCTCTAAGTTAGACTGTTTCTAAGCCCCAGCAGGCCAGTAGGCCACCCCATATCTCTGTGCTTTTTAAATCTTGCACAACAGCTAGACATTGCTACTTCATGTGTGTCATATAGATAACAACACTCGTGGAGAATGATAATGGTTATGTAAAAACCAACACTGATTGTCTAAAATACAAGATTGTAAAAAGCTGACAGGAAAATATCACCTGAGCATCTCTATGTAAAAAAGGAAGATAATTTACTTCACAATTTCCTCAGCTCAGCAGAGTAAGTTCTGTGTAAAAAGTTATACTCAGCTGCTGCCCAGCTGCAGGTAAAAAAAAATAAAAAAATGAAGAAATGAACAGCAGCCAATCAGCATCCACAGTGCTGAGGTCATGAACTCTTTTATTGTGATCTTGTGAGATTACATTGTAAACTTCCTTACACTGAATTGGGAAATAAGATGAGAGTGCACGTAAGCTCGCTCCTTCTGATGTCCCGGGACAGACATACTAATTTGCTGCTTAGAAGTCCTTTACAATGGGATGTGGCTACTGAGAAACTTTTGAGGTAAAATATCTTTCTTTTTTACATAGAGATGTTCAGGTGATATTTTCTAGTCAGCTTTTTACAGCTATGCTGCAGCACTTTCAAGTGTTTAAACATTTGGGTATTATGGCCCTTTAAAGGGCAGTCTGCAGTGGCTTAGATATGGGTAATCATAGAGGTAAAAAGTGTATTAATATAACTGTGTTAGTTATGCAAAACTGGGGAATGGGTAATAAAGGGATTATCTATCTTTTTAAGCAATAACAATTTTCAAGTACTGTCACATTAAAAGTGAGACTCTCCCTCCAAATACAGGACAGTTTGGAGATATGTAAGAAGCACAGCACTGTTGACAATTTGTTTAATCCAATATTTTTATTCAATTTAATGTGTTTTGAATAGAAATACTTGAAATTCTTATGTTCTTCAATTTTTATTTTTTTATTTTTAAATCTCTCTAGTCATATGAATAAAAAGAAAATTTTCTTCTATGTGAGGAACATTGGAATGTAAAGTATTCCTAACGCACATTGGGTTTAGCGCAGTTGGTCTAGCACAGTATCAAGGTTAGTACTGAGCAATAACAGTATTTACACGTTATGTTCAGTATTTACACGTTATGTTCAGTATTTATAGGTTATATTCAGTATTTACACGTTATGTTTAGTATTTACAGGTTGTATTCAGTATTTACACGTTATGTTCAGTATTTAAATGTTACATTTGGGGGCCGATTTAACAAGGGCCGAATGGCCCTGAATGTAACTGTTTCCACGCGAGCCTTAAGGTTCGCCGGAAACAGGAGTTAAGAAGCAGCAGTCTTAAGACCGCTGCTCCTTAACTCATACGCCTCCTCTGAGGTGGCGGACATTAATCCGCCCGATCGCATACGATCGAGTTGATTGACACCCCCTGCTTGGCTGCGAATCTGCAAGGGATGGCATTGAACAAGCAGTTCACAAGAACCGCTTGTGCAATGATAAATGCAGACAGCTTATGCTGTCTGCATTTATCGATGTGCGGAGGACAGGATCCGCTAGAGCGAATCATATCCGGTCACACTTTGTTAATTCGGCCCCATGGTATTTACACTTTACATTCAGTATTTACAGGTTATATATTCAGTATTTAAATGTTACATTTAGTATTCACACTTTATATTCAGTGGCCGATTTATCAAGTATCGGGCGGACATGATCCACTGTATTGGTATCATGTCTGCCCGACATCTCTAAATGGCGACAGCATACGCTGTCGGCATTTAACATTGCACAAGCATTTCTAGTGAAATGCTTGTGCAATGCCACCCTCTGCAGATTTGCAGACAATCGGCCGCTAGCAGGGGGTGTCAATCATCCCGATCGTATCTGATCGGGATAATTGCTGTCCACCGCCTCAGAGGTTGCGGATAAGTTAAGGAGCAGTGGTCTTAAGACTGTTGCTTTTTAACTTATGTTTCCGGTGAGCCTCGCAGCTCGCGTAGAAACTGCAGAATTCGCAGCTTGATAATTCGGCCCCATAGTATTTACAGGTTACATTTGGTATTTACACTTTACATTCAGGTTATGTTGCGTATTTACAGGTTATATTCAGTATTTACAGGTTATATTTAGTATTTACATGTTAGGTTCCGTATTTACAGTTTATATTCAGTATTTACAGGTTATATTCAGTATTTACACGTTATGTTCCGTATTTACTGATTATATTCAGTATTTACACGTTAGGTTCCGTATTTACTGATTATATTCAGTATTTACACGTTAGGTTCCGTATTTACAGGTTATATTCAGTATTTACACATTATTTTCCGTATTTACAGGTTATTTTCAGTATTTACACGTTATTATCCGTATTTACTGATTATATTCAGTATTTACACGTTAGGTTCCGTATTTACAGGTTATATTCAGTATTTACAGGTTATATTCAGTATTTACACATTATGTTCCGTATTTGCAGGTTATATTCAGTATTTACACGTTAGGTTCCGTATTTCCAGGTTATATTCAGTATTTAGGGGGTTCTAACCTTTTCTATGACACACCATCTAAATGTACTGAGTTTGCTGTTGTGGGTCATAGCAAAATGACCAAAGAGGTTGATGATTTACCATTCGTTATAGTGGAAAAATGTTCCCTAATGTGGGACTTTATGTCTCTGCTGGTGAGAACCTTGCATTGGACACAATTAATAAGATACATAACATCTGTAGAAGTGCAATTGATGCAATCTACTGACTATGGGACGTCCATGAACTTCAATTAAACTCTTATTGACTTTTGGAAGGTGGTGAAACCACAGGACCTTGGGAAACTCTACATCCAAATATTCTGCCGTTTTCTCATCCAGAAAACCGTGCTCCACACCATAGTCCAAAATATCCCTAAGTTCTTACCTATAAATAGCTGTAGGATCTCTGGGTAAAACCTCATAATCATTTGTATTACCAAACTGTCATAAGGCTTCAGATATATACTGTGTTCTGTCCATTGTTGCAACAGACCCACCCTTGTTTGCAGGGCGTATAACCAAAGTCTTATTGTCCTCTAATGTATTTAGGGCCTCCCCTTGTGGTCTAGACAGATTATGTTTATACTGTTTATATGTAGAGTTTCCCAAGGTCCAGTGGTTCCACCACCTTCCGAAAAGTCCATAAGAGTTTAATTGTAGTACATGGACGTCCCATAGTCAGTAGGATTGACTCTCTGTTGGAACATACCTCTCAGTGGCTTGATTCTATCCTACAACCCCTTGTCAGCTCCCTTGTTTCCTACATTAGAGATACCAAACATGTTTTAAATCTTATGAATGAATTCAAGTGGGAGAAGGGTTCTAGCTGGCTTACTATTGACGCAATTGCCCTTTACTCTTCTATCCCCCACTCTGAGGGTATTAAAGCAATACTTTTTTTTCTTGAAGTATTTTACTGAATAGACTTCTGAATTTCAGGAATATGTGATAAGAGTTATGTCATTTCTACTCACACATAATTTTTTCAAATTTGAGGATAATTTCTATCTCCAAAGATGTGGTACGGCTATGGGGGTTAAATTTCCCCCCTCCTACACCAATTTATATCTAAATCCTTTCAAGTCCAATATAGGGCTATACAAACGTTTCATTGATGACCTGCTATTAGTATTGTTGGGTCCAGTTGAACAAATACCTATTTTTTTGGAATATTTGAATTTGAATGACGTGGGCCTTCATTTCACCCATGAATATAATTCAACAAAAATCTCACTCCTTCGTGCCTCTAGCTGTCATTTAAGGCATGTTGCCTTTGCTGTGGCCAAGGGCCAGTTCACCAGAATTAGGAGAAATTGTAGTGAGCAGAAAGGTTTTCTGGCTGAAGCTGATGATTTAGAGCAAAGACTCACTGTGAGACGTTATCCCCGTAGGGACATACAGAAAGCAAGGAAAAGTGTACTATCATCATCTAGGCAAGATTTTCTGATTGACAAATGTCATGGTAGAAAGAAGGATAATTTTGAGGGTATGCACTTTGTGACCAATTATAGTGCCCAGTACAGAGATATTTGTAACATTGTTAAAAGACATTTTTCTATTCATCAGCAGATGATGGTTTGTCAGCAGTAGTACAAAAGGGCATTAGGTGTTCATATAGAAAGTGTCGTACACTAGGAACTATTCTATCTCCCACCCAATTGAAATCCACCACAGAAGTCTCTAGCTCATGGCTTAGACACTTGGGTATGTTTAGATGTGGGCACAATAAGTGCAAACCCTGTGACTATGTTCAGGTAACGACTACCTTTAAATCTGAAACCAGTGGGAAAGTTTTTGACATAAAGTCATGTCTCAATTTCACTTCTACAGATGTTATATATTTTATTATTGTGTCCAATGCAAGTTTCAATACATTGGTCTCACCAGCAGAGACATAAAGTCCCGCATTAGGGAACATTTTTCCACTATAACAAATGGAAAATCATCAACCTCTTTGGTCCAACATTTTGCTATGACCCACAACAGGAAACTCAGTACATTTAGATGGTGTGTCATAGAAAAGGTTAGAATCCCTAAACGGGGAGGAGATTTGGATCTATTTCTAGCAAAGAGAGAGATGTATTGGATATTTAGATTGGGAACTAGGGTCCCACATGGTCCAAATTCGAGCTATGACCTAATAAACTTTTGGGAGTAACAATACCAAAATGTCTTATACTAATAATATGGTCACCTTTTGATGTCTGTTTTGTAGTTTCATTTTGTATTATCTACTGCACATTATCCAATGTGTGTGCTGTGTATTTGTAACTTTCATGTATCACATTGTGGCCCGGTATAAATATCCTTTGTTCCGGGGGCCCACATTCAGATTATGTATACACTTTTTGATGTTAGCCTACTCCGCTTTGTGCAAACTCCCAATATACTCTCAATGCATATCTGAGTTACGGATTGTTTGTCCACGTGTTTTATATATAAATTAGTTTCTTAGTCACTATGGGCATTTCCCTGACACCGTAGAGTCTTGCTTAGTCTTTCTCTGTTAAATTTTATGATCAATATCTATTTAACATAAATTATATTGCTAGTTTGTGCGTAAATAATGCAACATTGTTTAAGTAAGATGTTCTAATAACGTTTAGCAAATCATGTTATCTGTATAATGTCCATTCTGTATATAGGCCTATGCATGAAGGACGTATTTTGTTTTGTTTTAACCAATAGGAAGAACTCTTCCTCTTTTTAAGATGTAGGATTAGCATAGCACCCTAGACTATGATTACGGAGCAAAGCCGAAACGCGTAAACCTGGGAGTTTTTTACCGAGCATATCCCATCTCTTGTCTTGAACCTATACACATATTAACACATAAATATATTTGTATATGCACATATTAACACATAAATATATATGTATATACACATAGTAACACATAAATATATATGTATATACACATATTAACACATAAATATATATGTATATACACGTATTAACACATAAATATAAATGTATATACACATATTAACACATAAATATATATGTATATACACATATTAACACATAAATATATATTTATATACACATATTAACACATAAATATATATGTATATACACATAGTAAAATAATGAAGAAAGACGTCCACTGCGATATGATAAAACAAAACTTTAATAATTTGAGGTTAAAACATGTTAACCATGGAAGCTTGGCAACAACATGCACACAGTAGAAAGCGGTGTGGCACTGTCGGCTTAAGCGTTTCGGCTTAAAGCCGTAATCAAAGTATTTAAATCTATATCAACTCTCCAGAGTAATTTTGATATTTGCTATACACATAGTAACACATAAATATATATATATATATATATATATATATATACATATAGTAACACATATATATATATATATGTATATACACATAGTAACACATAAATATATATGTATATACACATATGAACACATAAATATATATGTATATAGATATAGTAACACATAAATATATACTTATATACACATATTAACACATAAATATATATATATATATATATACACATAGTAACACATAAATATATATATATATATACATATAGTAACACATAAATATATACTTATATACACATATTAACACATAAATATAAATGTATATACACATATTAACACATAAATATATATGTATATACACAAATTAACACATATATATATACACATATTAACACATAAATATATATGTATATACGCATATTAACACATAAATATATATATGTATATACACATATTAACACATAAATATATATGTATATAAGCATATTAACACATAAATATATATGTATATACGCATATTAACACATAAATATATATGTATATACGCATATTAACACATATATATATACACACATATTAACACATAAATATATATGTATATACGCATATTAACACATAAATATATATGTATATAAGCATATTAACACATAAATATATATGTATATACGCATATTAACACATAAATATATATGTATATACGCATATTAACACATATATATATATACACATATTAACACATAAATATATATGTATATATGCATATTAACACATAAATATATATGTATATACGCATATTAACACATAAATATATATGTATATAAGCATATTAACACATAAATATATATGTATATACGCATATTAACACATATATATTTACACATATTAACACATAAATATATATGTATATACGCATATTAACACATAAATATATATGTATATACGCATATTAACACATAAATATATATGTATATACACATAATAACACATAAATATATATGTATATAAGCATATTAACACATAAATATATATGTATATACACATATTAACACATAAATATATATGTATATACATACAGGGAGTGCAGAATTATTAGGCAAATGAGTATTTTGACCACATCATCCTCTTTATGCATGTTGTCTTACTCCAAGCTGTATAGGCTCGAAAGCCTACTACCAATTAAGCATATTAGGCGATGTGCATCTCTGTAATGAGAAGGGGTGTGGTCTAATGACATCAACACCCTATATCAGGTGTGCATAATTATTAGGCAACTTCCTTTCCTTTGGCAAATGGGTCAAAAGAAGGACTTGACAGGCTCAGAAAAGTCAAAAATAGTGAGATATCTTGCAGAGGGATGCAGCACTCTTAAAATTGCAAAGCTTCAGAAGCGTGATCATCGAACAATCAAGCGTTTCATTCAAAATAGTCAACAGGGTCGCAAGAAGCGTGTGGAAAAACCAAGGCGCAAAATAACTGCCCATGAACTGAGAAAAGTCAAGCGTGCAGCTGCCAAGATGCCACTTGCCACCAGTTTGGCCATATTTCAGAGCTGCAACATCACTGGAGTGCCCAAAAGCACAAGGTGTGCAATACTCAGAGACATGGCCAAGGTAAGAAAGGCTGAAAGACGACCACCACTGAACAAGACACACAAGCTGAAACGTCAAGACTGGGCCAAGAAATATCTCAAGACTGATTTTTCTAAGGTTTTATGGACTGATGAAATGAGAGTGAGTCTTGATGGGCCAGATGGATGGGCCCGTGGCTGGATTGGTAAAGGGCAGAGAGCTCCAGTCCGACTCAGACGCCAGCAAGGTGGAGGTGGAGTACTGGTTTGGGCTGGTATCATCAAAGATGAGCTTGTTGGGCCTTTTCGGGTTGAGGATGGAGTCAAGCTCAACTCCCAGTCCTACTGCCAGTTTCTGGAAGACACCTTCTTCAAGCAGTGGTACAGGAAGAAGTCTGCATCCTTCAAGAAAAACATGATTTTCATACAGGACAATGCTCCATCACACGCGTCCAAGTACTCCACAGCGTGGCTGGCAAGAAAGGGTATAAAAGAAGAAAATCTAATGACATGGCCTCCTTGTTCACCTGATCTGAACCCCATTGAGAACCTGTGGTCCATCATCAAATGTGAGATTTACAAGGAGGGAAAACAGTACACCTCTCTGAACAGTGTCTGGGAGGCTGTGGTTGCTGCTGCACGCAATGTTGATGGTGAACAGATCAAAACACTGACAGAATCCATGGATGGCAGGCTTTTGAGTGTCCATGCAAAGAAAGGTGGCTATATTGGTCACTGATTTGTTTTTTTTTTTGTTTTTGAATGCCAGAAATGTATATTTGTGAATGTTGAGATGTTATATTGGTTTCACTGGTAAAAATAAATAATTGAAATGGGTATATATTTGTTTTTTGTTAAGTTGCCTAATAATTATGCACAGTAATAGTCACCTGCACACACAGATATCCCCCTAAAATAGCTATAACTAAAAACAAACTAAAAACTACTTCCAAAACTATTCAGCTTTGATATTAATGAGTTTTTTGGGTTCATTGAGAACATGGTTGTTGTTCAATAATAAAATTAATCCTGAAAAATACAACTTGCCTAATAATTCTGCACTCCCTGTATAGTAACACATAAATATATATGTATATACACATATTAACACATAAATATATATGTATATCAGCATATTAACACATAAATATATATGTATATACACATACTAACACATAAATATATACGTATATACGCGTATTAACACATAAATATATATGTATATATACACATAGTAACACATAAATATATATGTAAATAGACATAGTAACACATAAATATATATGTATATACACATAGTAACACATAAATATATATGTATATACACATATAAACACATAAATATATATGTATATACACATATTAACACATAAATATATATGTATATACACATATTAACACATATATATGTATATACACATAGTAACACATAAATATATATGTATATACACATATTAACACATAAATATATATGTATATACGCATATTAACACATATATATATACACATATTAACACATAAATATATAAGTATATAAGCATATTAACACATAAATATATATGTATATACGCATATTAACACATAAATATATATGTATATACGCATATTAACACACATATATATACACATATTAACACATAAATATATATGTATATACGCATATTAACACATAAATATATATGTATATACGCATATTAACACATAAATATATATGTATATACGCATATTAACACATAAATATATATGTATATAAGCATATTAACACATAAATATATATATATACGCATATTAACACATATATATATATATACACATATTAACACATAAATATATATGTATATACGCATATTAACACATAAATATATATGTATATACGCATATTAACACATAAATATATATGTAAATAGACATAGTAACACATAAATATATATGTATATACACATAGTAACACATAAATATATATGTATATACACATATAAACACATAAATATATATGTATATACACATATTAACACATAAATATATATGTATATACACATATTAACACATATATGTATATACACATAGTAACACATAAATATATATGTATATACGCATATTAACACATATATATATACACATATTAACACATAAATATGTATGTATATAAGCATATTAACACATAAATATATATGTATATACGCATATTAACACATAAATATATATGTATATACGCATATTAACACATATATATATACACATATTAACACATAAATATATATGTATATACGCATATTAACACATAAATATATATGTATATAAGCATATTAACACATAAATATATATGTATATACGCATATTAACACATAAATATATATGTATATACGCATATTAACACATAAATATATATGTATATACGCATATTAACACATAAATATATATGTATATACGCATATTAACACATAAATATATATGTATATAAGCATATTAACACATAAATATATATGTATATACGCATATTAACACATATATATACACACATATTAACACATAAATATATATGTATATACGCATATTAACACATAAATATATATGTATATACGCATATTAACACATAAATATATATGTATATACACATAATAACACATAAATATATATGTATATAAGCATATTAACACATAAATATATATGTATATACACATATTAACACATAAATATATATGTATATACATACAGGGAGTGCAGAATTATTAGGCAAATGAGTATTTTGACCACATCATCCTCTTTATGCATGTTGTCTTACTCCAAGCTGTATAGGCTCGAAAGCCTACTTCCAATTAAGCATATTAGGTGATGTGCATCTCTGTAATGAGAAGGGGTGTGGTCTAATGACATCAACACCCTATATCAGGTGTGCATAATTATTATGCAACTTCCTTTCCTTTGGCAAATGGGTCAAAAGAAGGACTTGACAGGCTCAGAAAAGTCAAAAATAGTGAGATATCTTGCAGAGGGATGCAGCACTCTTAAAATTGCAAAGCTTCTGAAGCGTGATCATCGAACAATCAAGCGTTTCATTCAAAATAGTCAACAGGGTCGCAAGAAGCGTGTGGAAAAACCAAGGCGCAAAATAACTGCCCATGAACTGAGAAAAGTCAAGCGTGCAGCTGCCAAGATGCCACTTGCCACCAGTTTGGCCATATTTCAGAGCTGCAACATCACTGGAGTGCCCAAAAGCACAAGGTGTGCAATACTCAGAGACATGGCCAAGGTAAGAAAGGCTGAAAGACGACCACCACTGAACAAGACACACAAGCTGAAACGTCAAGACTGGGCCAAGAAATATCTCAAGACTGATTTTTCTAAGGTTTTATGGACTGATGAAATGAGAGTGAGTCTTGATGGGCCAGATGGATGGGCCCGTGGCTGGATTGGTAAAGGGCAGAGAGCTCCAGTCCGACTCAGACGCCAGCAAGGTGGAGGTGGAGTACTGGTTTGGGCTGGTATCATCAAAGATGAGCTTGTTGGGCCTTTTCGGGTTGAGGATGGAGTCAAGCTCAACTCCCAGTCCTACTGCCAGTTTCTGGAAGACACCTTCTTCAAGCAGTGGTACAGGAAGAAGTCTGCATCCTTCAAGAAAAACATGATTTTCATACAGGACAATGCTCCATCACACGCGTCCAAGTACTCCACAGAGTGGCTGGCAAGAAAGGGTATAAAAGAAGAAAATCTAATGACATGGCCTCCTTGTTCACCTGATCTGAACCCCATTGAGAACCTGTGGTCCATCATCAAATGTGAGATTTACAAGGAGGGAAAACAGTACACCTCTCTGAACAGTGTCTGGGAGGCTGTGGTTGCTGCTGCACGCAATGTTGATGGTGAACAGATCAAAACACTGACAGAATCCATGGATGGCAGGCTTTTGAGTGTCCATGCAAAGAAAGGTGGCTATATTGGTCACTGATTTGTTTGTTTTTTTGTTTTTGAATGCCAGAAATGTATATTTGTGAATGTTGAGATGTTATATTGGTTTCACTGGTAAAAATAAATAATTGAAATGGGTATATATTTGTTTTTTGTTAAGTTGCCTAATAATTATGCACAGTAATAGTCACCTGCACACACAGATATCCCCCTAAAATAGCTATAACTTAAAACAAACTAAAAACTACTTCCAAAACTATTCAGCTTTGATATTAATGAGTTTTTTGGGTTCATTGAGAACATGGTTGTTGTTCAATAATAAAATTAATCCTGAAAAATACAACTTGCCTAATAATTCTGCACTCCCTGTATAGTAACACATAAATATATATGTATATACACATATTAACACATAAATATATATGTATATACACATACTAACACATAAATATATATGTATATCAGCATATTAACACATAAATATATATGTATATACACATACTAACACATAAATATATACGTATATACGCGTATTAACACATAAATATATATGTATATATACACATAGTAACACATAAATATATATGTAAATAGACATAAAAACACATAAATATATATGTATATACACATAGTAACACATAAATATATATGTATATACACATATAAACACATAAATATATATGTATATACACATATTAACACATAAATATATATGTATATACACATATTAACACATATATATGTATATACACATAGTAACACATAAATATATATGTATATACACATATTAACACATAAATATATATGTATATACGCATATTAACACATATATATATACACATATTAACACATAAATATATAAGTATATAAGCATATTAACACATAAATATATATGTATATACGCATATTAACACATAAATATATATGTATATACGCATATTAACACACATATATATACACATATTAACACATAAATATATATGTATATACGCATATTAACACATAAATATATATGTATATACGCATATTAACACATAAATATATATGTATATACGCATATTAACACATAAATATATATGTATATAAGCATATTAACACATAAATATATATATATACGCATATTAACACATATATATATATATACACATATTAACACATAAATATATATGTATATACGCATATTAACACATAAATATATATGTATATACGCATATTAACACATAAATATATATGTAAATAGACATAGTAACACATAAATATATATGTATATACACATAGTAACACATAAATATATATGTATATACACATATAAACACATAAATATATATGTATATACACATATTAACACATAAATATATATGTATATACACATATTAACACATATATGTATATACACATAGTAACACATAAATATATATGTATATACGCATATTAACACATATATATATACACATATTAACACATAAATATATATGTATATAAGCATATTAACACATAAATATATATGTATATACGCATATTAACACATAAATATATATGTATATACGCATATTAACACATATATATATACACATATTAACACATAAATATATATGTATATACGCATATTAACACATAAATATATATGTATATAAGCATATTAACACATAAATATATATGTATATACGCATATTAACACATAAATATATATGTATATACGCATATTAACACATAAATATATATGTATATACGCATATTAACACATAAATATATATGTATATACGCATATTAACACATAAATATATATGTATATAAGCATATTAACACATAAATATATATGTATATACGCATATTAACACATATATATACACACATATTAACACATAAATATATATGTATATACGCATATTAACACATAAATATATATGTATATACGCATATTAACACATAAATATATATGTATATACACATAATAACACATAAATATATATGTATATAAGCATATTAACACATAAATATATATGTATATACACATATTAACACATAAATATATATGTATATACATACAGGGAGTGCAGAATTATTAGGCAAATGAGTATTTTGACCACATCATCCTCTTTATGCATGTTGTCTTACTCCAAGCTGTATAGGCTCGAAAGCCTACTTCCAATTAAGCATATTAGGTGATGTGCATCTCTGTAATGAGAAGGGGTGTGGTCTAATGACATCAACACCCTATATCAGGTGTGCATAATTATTAGGCAACTTCCTTTCCTTTGGCAAATGGGTCAAAAGAAGGACTTGACAGGCTCAGAAAAGTCAAAAATAGTGAGATATCTTGCAGAGGGATGCAGCACTCTTAAAATTGCAAAGCTTCTGAAGCGTGATCATCGAACAATCAAGCGTTTCATTCAAAATAGTCAACAGGGTCGCAAGAAGCGTGTGGAAAAACCAAGGCGCAAAATAACTGCCCATGAACTGAGAAAAGTCAAGCGTGCAGCTGCCAAGATGCCACTTGCCACCAGTTTGGCCATATTTCAGAGCTGCAACATCACTGGAGTGCCCAAAAGCACAAGGTGTGCAATACTCAGAGACATGGCCAAGGTAAGAAAGGCTGAAAGACGACCACCACTGAACAAGACACACAAGCTGAAACGTCAAGACTGGGCCAAGAAATATCTCAAGACTGATTTTTCTAAGGTTTTATGGACTGATGAAATGAGAGTGAGTCTTGATGGGCCAGATGGATGGGCCCGTGGCTGGATTGGTAAAGGGCAGAGAGCTCCAGTCCGACTCAGACGCCAGCAAGGTGGAGGTGGAGTACTGGTTTGGGCTGGTATCATCAAAGATGAGCTTGTTGGGCCTTTTCGGGTTGAGGATGGAGTCAAGCTCAACTCCCAGTCCTACTGCCAGTTTCTGGAAGACACCTTCTTCAAGCAGTGGTACAGGAAGAAGTCTGCATCCTTCAAGAAAAACATGATTTTCATACAGGACAATGCTCCATCACACGCGTCCAAGTACTCCACAGAGTGGCTGGCAAGAAAGGGTATAAAAGAAGAAAATCTAATGACATGGCCTCCTTGTTCACCTGATCTGAACCCCATTGAGAACCTGTGGTCCATCATCAAATGTGAGATTTACAAGGAGGGAAAACAGTACACCTCTCTGAACAGTGTCTGGGAGGCTGTGGTTGCTGCTGCACGCAATGTTGATGGTGAACAGATCAAAACACTGACAGAATCCATGGATGGCAGGCTTTTGAGTGTCCTTGCAAAGAAAGGTGGCTATATTGGTCACTGATTTTTTGTTTTTTTTGTTTTTGAATGTCAGAAATGTATATTTGTGAATGTTGAGATGTTATATTGGTTTCACTGGTAAAAATAAATAATTGAAATGGGTATATATTTGTTTTTTGTTTAGTTGCCTAATAATTATGCACAGTAATAGTCACCTGCACACACAGATATCCCCCTAAAATAGCTATAACTAAAAACAAACTAAAAACTACTTCCAAAACTATTCAGCTTTTATATTAATGAGTTTTTTGGGTTCATTGAGAACATGGTTGTTGTTCAATAATAAAATTAATCCTCAAAAATACAACTTGCCTAATAATTCTGCACTCCCTGTATAGTAACACATAAATATATATATATATACACATATTAACACATGAATATTTATGTATATACACATACTAACACATAAATATATATGTATATCAGCATATTAACACATAGATATGTATATACACATACTAACACATAAATATATAAGTATATACGCGTATTAACACATAAATATATATGTATATATACACATAGTAACACATAAATGTATATGTAAATAGACATCGTAACACATAAATATATATGTATATACACATAGTAACACATAAATATATATGTATATACACATATAAACACATAAATATATATGTATATACACATATTAACACATAAATATATATGTATATACGCATATTAACACATAAATATATATGTAAATAGACATAGTAACACATAAATATATATGTATATACACATAGTAACACATAAATATATATGTATATACACATATAAACACATAAATATATATGTATATACACATATTAACACATAAATATATATGTATATACACATATTAACACATATATGTATATACACATAGTAACACATAAATATATATATGTATATACACATATTAACACATAAATATATATGTATATACGCATATTAACACATATATATATACACATATTAACACATAAATATATATGTATATAAGCATATTAACACATAAATATATATGTATATACGCATATTAACACATAAATATATATGTATATACGCATATTAACACATATATATATACACATATTAACACATAAATATATATGTATATACGCATATTAACACATAAATATATATGTATATAAGCATATTAACACATAAATATATATGTATATACGCATATTAACACATAAATATATATGTATATACGCATATTAACACATAAATATATATGTATATACGCATATTAATTTTCAAAGAACAAGAGAGCACCAACGCCGTTAAGTAAAACAAAATTCTTTATTTCAAAAGGTTAAAAAATGTTACAGGACAGCAGTACCCTGTAATTAGTTAGATCAAGTGTAGAAAAATTGGCTTACGCGTTTCAGCATATAGCCGTAGTCATAGCCTGTCATTTTGTAATACACTTCGGTTTAAAAAGTACTGCCTAAAATATTATTGGTTATCCAAACTCCACCTCTAACTAATTAGCCAATGCCAGGTTGGGATTTTGTTGTTAGTGTTCAGCACAGTCATTGATTGCGAAAACATATGTACACAATAAACCCTATTAACAGGGCATATGTGCTGACACATAACAAAACAAAACTCAATATGAAAGATACATTGTGGATATAAGTGAATGATGTATTCTAAATAAACTGTGTGTCCTATTACCCTCCGTTAAGCTATGTTGCTATTATAGTGGGTAAGTTGGTATTACTCTCTTGTAACATATTCCCTAGTTACTCTTAATCCTTGTTGGAGTATAGCAACCATTATATATAGTAGTTGGTTGCTTGATACAATATACAAAAACATAATTTATGCTTACCTGATAAATTTATTTCTCTTGTAGTGTATCCAGTCCACGGATCATCCATTACTTATGGGATATTAACTCCTCCCCAACAGGAAGTGCAAGAGGATTCACCCAGCAGAGCTGCTATATAGCTCCTCCCCTAACTGCCATTACCAGTCATTCGACCGAAAACATGCAGAGAAAGGAAAAACATAGGGTGCAGTGGTGACTGTAGTTTAATGGAAAAATTACCTGCCTTAAAGTGACAGGGCGGGCCGTGGACTGGATACACTACAAGAGAAATAAATTTATCAGGTAAGCATAAATTATGTTTTCTCTTGTTAAGTGTATCCAGTCCACGGATCATCCATTACTTATGGGATACCAATACCAAAGCTAAAGTACACGGATGACGGGAGGGACAGGCAGGCTCTTTATACGGAAGGAACCACTGCCTGAAGAACCTTTCTCCCAAAAACAGCCTCCGAAGAAGCAAAAGTGTCAAATTTGGAAAATTTGGAAAAAGTATGAAGAGAAGACCAAGTTGCAGCCTTGCAAATCTGTTCAACAGAAGCCTCATTCTTAAAGGCCCAAGTGGAAGCCACAGCTCTAGTAGAATGTGCTGTAATTCTTTCAGGAGGCTGCTGTCCAGCAGTCTCATAGGCTAACCGTATTATGCTACGAAGCCAAAAGGAGAGAGAGGTAGCCGAAGCTTTTTGACCTCTCCTCTGACCAGAATAAACGACAAACAGGGAAGACGTTTGTCGAAAATCCTTAGTTGCCTGTAGATAAAATTTCAGGGCACAGACTACATCTAGATTGTGTAGCAGACGTTCCTTTTTCGAAGAAGGATTAGGACACAAAGATGGAACCACAATCTCTTGATTGATATTCCTGTTAGTGACCACCTTAGGTAGGAACCCAGGTTTAGTACGCAGAACTACCTTGTCTGAATGAAAAATCAGATAAGGAGAATCACAATGTAAGGCAGATAACTCAGAGACTCTTCGAACCGAGGAAATCGCCATTAAAAACAGAACTTTCCAAGATAACAACTTGATATCAATGGAATGAAGGGGTTCAAACGGAACCCCCTGTAAAACATTAAGAACTAAGTTCAAACTCCATGGTGGAGCAACAGTTTTAAACACAGGCTTGATCCTAGCTAAAGCCTGACAAAAAGCTTGAACGTCCGGAACTTCTGACAGACGTTTGTGTAAAAGAATGGACAGAGCTGAAATCTGTCCCTTTAAGGAACTAGCGGATAAACCCTTTTCTAAACCTTCTTGTAGAAAAGACAATATCCTCGGAATCCTAACCTTACTCCATGAGTAACTCTTGGATTCGCACCAATATAAGTATTTGCGCCATATCTTATGGTAAATCTTTCTGGTAACAGGCTTCCTAGCCTGTATTAAGGTATCAATAACTGACTCAGAAAAACCACGTTTTGATAAAATCAAGCGTTCAATTTCCAAGCAGTCAGCTTCAGAGAAATTAGATTTTGATGTTTGAAGGGACCCTGGATCAGAAGGTCCTGTTTCAGAGGTAGCGACCAAGGTGGACAGGATGACATGTCCACTAGATCTGCATACCAAGTCCTGCGTGGCCATGCAGGCGCTATTAGAATCACTGATGCTCTCTCCTGTTTGATTCTGGCAATCAATCGAGGAAGCATCGGGAAGGGTGGAAACACATAAGCCATCCCGAAGGTCCAAGGTGCTGTCAAAGCATCTATCAGAACCGCTCCCGGATCCCTGGATCTGGAACCGTAACGAGGAAGCTTGGCGTTCTGTCGAGACGCCATGAGATCTATCTCTGGTTTGCCCCAACGTCGAAGTATTTGGGCAAAGACCTCCGGATGAAGTTCCCACTCCCCCGGATGAAAAGTCTGACGACTTAAGAAATCCGCCTCCCAGTTCTCCACTCCCGGGATGTGGATTGCTGACAGGTGGCAAGAGTGAGACTCTGCCCAGCGAATTATCTTTGATACTTCCATCATTGCTAGGGAGCTTCTTGTCCCTCCCTGATGGTTGATGTAAGCTACAGTCGTGATGTTGTCCGACTGAAACCTGATGAACCCCCGAGTTGTTAACTGGGGCCAAGCCAGAAGGGCATTGAGAACTGCTCTCAATTCCAGAATGTTTATTGGTAGGAGACTCTCCTCCTGATTCCATTGTCCCTGAGCCTTCAGAGAATTCCAGACAGCGCCCCAACCTAGTAGGCTGGCGTCTGTTACAATTGTCCAGTCCGGCCTGCTGAATGGCATCCCCCTGGACAGATGTGGCCGAGAAAGCCACCATAGAAGAGAATTTCTGGTCTCTTGATCCAGATTCAGAGTAGGGGACAAGTCTGAGTAATCCCCATTCCACTGACTTAGCATGCACAATTGCAGCGGTCTGAGATGTAGGCGTGCAAAGGGTACTATGTCCATTGCTGCTACCATTAAGCCGATCACCTCCATGCATTGAGCTACTGACAGGTGTTGAATGGAATGAAGGACACGGCATGCATTTTGAAGCTTTGTTAACCTGTCTTCTGTCAGGTAAATCTTCATTTCTACAGAATCTATAAGAGTCCCCAAGAAGGGAACTCTTGTGAGTGGAAAGAGAGAACTCTTCTTTTCGTTCACCTTCCATCCATGCGACCTTAGAAATGCCAGTACTAACTCTGTATGAGACTTGGCAGTTTGAAAGCTTGAAGCTTGTATCAGAATGTCGTCTAGGTACGGAGCTACCGCAATTCCTCGCGGTCTTAGTACCGCCAGAAGAGCACCCAGAACCTTTGTGAAGATTCTCGGAGCCGTAGCCAATCCGAATGGAAGAGCTACAAACTGGTAATGCCTGTCTAGAAAGGCAAACCTTAGATACCGGTAATGATCTTTGTGAATCGGTATGTGAAGGTAAGCATCCTTTAAATCCACTGTGGTCATGTACTGACCCTTTTGGATCATGGGTAAAATTGTCCGAATAGTCTCCATTTTGAACGATGGAACTCTTAGGAATTTGTTTAGGATCTTTAAATCCAGGATTGGCCTGAAAGTTCCCTCTTTTTTGGGAACCACAAACAGATTTGAGTAAAACCCTTGTCCCTGTTCCGACCGTGGAACTGGATGGATTACTCCCATTAATAAAAGCTCTTGTACGCAGCGTAGAAACGCCTCTTTCTTTATTTGGTTTGTTGACAACCTTGACAGATGAAATCTCTCTCTTGGGGGAGAGTATTTGAAGTCCAGAAGGTATCCCTGAGATATTATCTCTAGCGCCCAGGGATCCTGGACATCTCTTGCCCAAGCCTGGGCGAAGAGAGAAAGTCTGCCCCCCACTAGATCCGTTCCCGGATCGGGGGCCCTCAATTCATGCTGTTTTAGGGGCACCAGCAGGTTTCCTGGCCTGCTTGCCCTTGTTCCAGGACTGGTTAGGTCTCCAGCCTTGTCTGTAGCGAGCAACAGATCCTTCTTGTTTTGGAGCAGAGGAAGTTGATGCTGCTCCTGCTTTGAAATTCCGAAAGGAACGAAAATTAGATTGTCTAGCCTTAGGTTTGGCTCTGTCTTGAGGCAGGGCATGGCCTTTACCTCCTGTAATGTCAGCGATAATTTCTTTCAATCCGGGCCCGAATAAGGTCTGCCCTTTGAAAGGTATATTAAGAAATTTAGACTTAGAAGTAACGTCAGCTGACCAGGATTTTAGCCACAGTGCTCTGCGCGCCTGAATGGCGAATCCGGAATTCTTAGCCGTAAGCTTAGTTAAATGTACTACGGCATCTGAAATAAATGAGTTAGCTAACTTAAGAGCTTTAAGCCTGTGTGTAATCTCATCTAATGGAGCTGATTCAAGTGTCCCTTCCAGAGACTCAAACCAAAATGCTGCTGCAGCCGTGACAGGCGCAATGCATGCAAGGGGTTGCAATATAAAACCTTGTTGAACAAACATTTTCTTAAGGTAACCCTCTAACTTTTTATCCATTGGATCTGAAAAGGCACAGCTATCCTCCACCGGGATAGTGGTACGCTTAGCTAAAGTAGAAACTGCTCCCTCCACCTTAGGGATCGTTTGCCATAAGTCCCGTGTGGTGGTGTCTATTGGAAACATCTTTCTAAATATCGGAGGGGGTGAGAACGGCACACCGGGTCTATCCCACTCCTTAGTAACAATTTCAGTAAGTCTCTTAGGTATAGGAAAAACGTCAGTACTCGACGGTACCGCAAAATATTTATCCAACCTACACATTTTTTCTGGTATTGCAACTGTGTTACAATCATTCAGAGCCGCTAACACCTCCCCTAATAATACACGGAGGTTTTCCAGCTTAAATTTAAAATTTGAAATATCTGAATCCAATCTGTTTGGATCAGAACCATCAGCCGCAGAATGAAGCTCTCCGTCCTCATGTTCTGCAAGTTGTGACGCAGTATCTGACATGGCCCTAACATTATCAGCGCACTCTGTTCTCACCCCAGAGTGATCACGCTTACCTCTTAGTTCTGGTAATTTAGCCAAAACTTCAGTCATAACAGTAGCCATATCCTGTAATGTGATTTGTAATGGCCGCCCAGATGTACTCGGCGCCACAATATCACGCACCCCCCGAGCGGGAGATGCAGGTACTGACACGTGAGGCGAGTTAGTCGGCATAACTCTCCCCTCGTTGTTTGGTGAAATGTGTTCAATTTGTACAGATTGACTTTTATTTAAAGTAGCATCAATACAGTTAGTACATAAATTTCTATTGGGCTCCACTTTGGCATTAGCACATATAGCACATATGTCTTCCTCTGAATCAGACATGTTTAACACACTAGCAAATAAACTAGCAACTTGGAAATACTTTTCAAGTAATTTACTATAATATGAAAACGTACTGTGCCTATAAGAAGCACAGAAAGAGTTATGACAGTTGAAAGTTAATAAACTGAAAGGTTATAGCATCAAATCTTTGTAAAAAACACAATTTTAGCAAAGGCTTGTTCCCATTAGCGAAGGATAACTAACCCTGATAGCAGAAAAAAAAAAGTTACAGAAATAAACGTTTTTTATCACAGTCAACTACAATCTCACAGCTCTGCTGTGAATGATTACCTCCCTCAAAACAAGTTTTGAAGACCCCTGAGTTCTGTAGAGATGAACCGGATCATGCAGGAAATACAATGAGCTTCTGACTGAATTTTTTGACCTCCCCCTCACACACAACAGTGAGAGAGATCAGTAAACTGTCATAAATTAAATAAAACAACTGCCAAGTGGAAAAAATAATGCCCAAAACATTTTATTCACCCAGTACCTCAGAAAATGAAACGATTTTACATGCCAGCAAAAAACGTTTAACATAAATTAAGTGTTATTAAAGAGCCTGTTGCCAGTCCCTGCAAATTAGGCTAAAGCCTTATGCACACAGTATAATTCCAGTGAAGTGCCATTCCCCAGAATACTGAAGTGTAAAATATACATACATGACAGCCTGATACCAGTTGCTGCTACTGCATTTAAGGCTGAGTTTACATTATATCGGTATGGCAGAATTTTCTCATCAATTCCATTGTCAGAAAATAATAAGCTGCTACATACCTCTTTGCAGATTAATCTGCCCGCTGTCCCCTGATCTGAAGTTTACCTCTCCTCAGATGGCCGAGAAACAGCAATATGATCTTAACTACGCCGGCTAAAATCATAGTAAAAACTCAGGTAGATTCTTCTTCAAATTCTACCAGAGAAGGAATAACACACTCCGGTGCTATTATAAAATAACAAACTTTTGATTGAAGGTATAAAACTAAATATAATCACCATAGTCCTCTCACACATCCTATCTAGTCGTTGGGTGCAAGAGAATGACTGGTAATGGCAGTTAGGGGAGGAGCTATATAGCAGCTCTGCTGGGTGAATCCTCTTGCACTTCCTGTTGGGGAGGAGTTAATATCCCATAAGTAATGGATGATCCGTGGACTGGATACACTTAACAAGAGAAATACTCGGTTAGTAAGGATAGGTACAATGTAACATAGTTAACTATTAGATTTCTTTGTTTTAATATTTGTGGGAAATTGTTGTAAGAAAGATATAGAATAGATAGGATGTTATAATTCTCAAAAAATGTCTGAGTATAATGGGAAAGGGGTGATTCTATGTTATCACTGTTTTGACTAGAGAGAAATTATTATATGAATATAAATAACAAGGACCTCAAAGGAATGGAATACTGTCTTCTTTCTTGTTCAGACTATAAAAATAATTGACACAGTTACCAAATTTATTCCCAGTAATTTATCAAGTCGTATTTGGAGTTCAGACCCTCTGGATATCGTGTTCTGAGTCTGAACATCCAAAATGCTTCTCTTTTAGCCAACAATTTCTCAATATTACCTCCTCTTTTGGGAAGTTTTACTTTTTCTATCGCACACCATCGCAAGGTGTGTATAGATCCCTTGTGTCTGTTTTTAAAGTGACATACCAATGGAGTGCTAGACTTTCCTCTTGTGATGGTTGATAGATGTTCCCTTATTCGGGATTTTATGTCTCTAGAGGTGAGACCTATATATTGCATTCCACATTCTATGCAATATAGTAGATATACAACCTCTGTAGACATACAGTTCATACATGACTTTATCTTAAAAGTTTCTCCTGTCACATTGGAGGAGAAAGTTTTTGTTCTAGTCAAATGTTCACATGGTTTACATTTATTATGCCCACAGGGGTACATACCATTGTTGGTTAACCATGAAGAAGATCTGGCAGTCTCAGTTTTTAGCATTGTTGGGGACAGCAGTGATCCCAATGTTGGACATTTTTTGGAGCTGCATCTAATACCTGTTTTGACAACTTCCACCAGTTTTTCATCAGCTTCCAAAATATGAAAGTGTTTCTTAATTATATTTACAATCTCAGGATATTGATTGCTATAATTGGTGGTAAAGTTGACCCCCTTAAACATTTCTTTGCCTGTGCCTTTTTCAGTTAGTAGGGATGACCTATTTATTTTGTCTACTTCTTTTCTCGCTTTCCTGATTACCATATTGGAATACCCCCTCTCTTTGAGTCTGTTTTCCAAAGCAATTGCTTCCTGTGAGAAATCACTTTCAAGAGTACAATTTCTCTTCAGGCGAATGAATTCACCTTTAGCTACCGCATGAGCTGTATGCTTCGGGTGACAACTCTTACCATGAAGCAATGAGTTGCCTGTTATTGCTTTTCTATAGATCTTAGTAACAACCTGTTTGTCATGAATGCCTTTAAGAGTCACATCTAGATAGTTAATTTCATCAAGACCAGTTTCAAAAGTGAATTTTAAACCTATTTGATTCTCATTCAGTCTATTGACAAATTTTACCACATCCCCTGCCTCCCCTTTCCATATAAAGAGGAGGTCATCAATGTATCTTACATGCAAGAGGATGTCTTTTTTGTATTCATTTCCATCTCCAAAGATGTGGAACTGCTCCCACCAACCTAAAAATAGGTTGGCATATGAGGGGGCAAATTTTGCCCCCATAGCAGTTCCACATCTTTGGAGATAGAAAATATCCTGAAATTGGAAAAAGTTATGGGAAAGTAAAAACCGTGTAACTCTGATGATATATTTCTGAAAATCCAATGAGAATTCTGTGTAGTATTTCAAGAAAAATTCTATTGCTCTTATACCATCGTCATGGGGTATCGAGGAGTATAACGCCACTGCATCCACAGTGACCCAACAATAGTTCTTACTCCATTTTGTGTTTTTCATTATATTCAATACAGATTTGGTATCCCTGATGTAAGAAGGTGGAGTCTTTACTAGTGGATTTAAGATAGAATCTAGCCACTTTGAGAGATTTTCAAAGATTGACCCAATTCCACTTACTATTGGGCGTCCCTGGACGTTGTCCAAAGATTTGTGCACCTTTGGAAGGTGGTGGAACTGGGGTATTTTAGGATGTTCTACATACAGACATAATGCTGTCTCATTATCAATACACCCCAGCTCTACACCATCGTCCAATAGGTGACCAAGTTCCTCTGCAAATTGTTTAGTGGGATCCTTTCGTAGAACAGAATAATTGGCCCTGTTGTTCAATTGTCTCATTGCCTCATCTATATACATAGATTTATCCATTATCACTACTGTGCCGCCCTTATCTGCATTTTTGATGATTATATTATCATCTTGTTGCAGTGTCTTTATAGCCATTCTCTCTTTAAGAGAGATATTGTGTTTGGGTGCACTGTTATTGGTTTTCAAATTGATGAGATCTCTCTCTATTCTTGAATGAAAGGTTTCAATTATGTCCCCCCTTGATTGAATGGGATAAAATTTAGATTTAGATTTCATATGTATTCCCCTTGTGATGTTACCTTCATCATTAGTTGTCTCCATTCTTAGTTCATCTAGAGTTGTTACATCACATGTTTCTAAGAAACTAAGTCTATTTGAACTATCACTAATATTGATGTTTGTAACAGGAATGTCTTGGCAGGTATTATCCTGTCCAGAGAAATGTTTTTTTAAAGTGATGTTTCTCACTAATCTATTTACATCTATCATTGTTTGAAATATATCAAACTCCTCAGTGGGGGCAAAAGTTAAACCCAGACTCAATACTTTTATTTGTTCTTTACTCAATATTTTCTTAGAAAGGTTAATTACATTCCCTATTTGTATTTGCTGGTGGCCTTCTGTCCTCTCAATTGATACCTGTCCTTTGACTTGTGTTGTGGCCCTGGAACTGCTGATAGTGCTGGATCCCTGGGAAAAACCTGTTCTATATCAGAAGAGTGTGACCCTTGCATATTAGTAGCTGTAGGACTCTGTTTTTTGTTACTATTCTTGTTAGGATTTTGTCGTTGTTCTTTTGGTCTAACTACTAATGGTTCTGAAACTTGCACAGTGTTAACATTTTTAAGTATTCCTACAATGGAGTCATGTTGTCCCTCACTACCAGAGGATCTATCTTCAGAGGAATAATCAGGTTCGCTGTCTGAAAATGACACTGTCTTTCCTAATTTATTAGATTGTGTATTTTTGTTTTTATTCTTATTTTTGTTGTTGTTTCTACCCTTACTAGAATAATTGGATCTCTGTCTGAAACTGGCCCTTTGTTTTTTATTCCAAATATAAACAGTTTTTGTGTCATAGTCTTCCTTATCCCTAAGATACTTGGAATGTTTGTTTTCCATTACTGATCGCTTATTAGTGGCTAGTGTCTGCCTAAGTAAATCATCATATTTGAGAAAATTCACATCATCCATTCTTTTGTTCATTTCTAACTGTAAAATATCAATTTCTTTTCTAACATGCAATAACTGATTTTTCTTGTAATTGACAAGCAACAACATTAATCTGGATGCACATTCTGAGAGGATTTCATTCCAAGTGTCTACAAAGTCAGTGTCATTCACATCCACTTCGAAAGTAGGAAATTTATAGACTCTCAGTCCTCTGGGTATCATTTTCATTTGAATGTACTTTTCTAAAGTCCAGAGATCCCATTGCAGCCTTGTTTCTTTTAATAGCAAATTCTCCATGCAATCAAACAGGTTGCCAAGATGTGACTCTTAAAGGCATTCATGACAAACAGGTTGTTACTAAGATCTATAGAAAAGCAATAACAGGCAACTCATTGCTTCATGGTAAGAGTTGTCACCCGAAGCATACAGCTCATGCGGTAGCTAAAGGTGAATTCATTCGCCTGAAGAGAAATTGTACTCTTGAAAGTGATTTCTCACAGGAAGCAATTGCTTTGGAAAACAGACTCAAAGAGAGGGGGTATTCCAATATGGTAATCAGGAAAGCGAGAAAAGAAGTAGACAAAATAAATAGGTCATCCCTACTAACTGAAAAAGGCACAGGCAAAGAAATGTTTAAGGGGGTCAACTTTACCACCAATTATAGCAATCAATATCCTGAGATTGTAAATATAATTAAGAAACACTTTCATATTTTGGAAGCTGATGAAAAACTGGTGGAAGTTGTCAAAACAGGTATTAGATGCAGCTCCAAAAAATGTCCAACATTGGGATCACTGCTGTCCCCAACAATGCTAAAAACTGAGACTGCCAGATCTTCTTCATGGTTAACCAACAATGGTATGTACCCCTGTGGGCATAATAAATGTAAACCATGTGAACATTTGACTAGAACAAAAACTTTCTCCTCCAATGTGACAGGAGAAACTTTTAAGATAAAGTCATGTATGAACTGTATGTCTACAGAGGTTGTATATCTACTATATTGCATAGAATGTGGAATGCAATATATAGGTCTCACCTCTAGAGACATAAAATCCCGAATAAGGGAACATCTATCAACCATCACAAGAGGAAAGTCTAGCACTCCATTGGTATGTCACTTTAAAAACAGACACAAGGGATCTATACACACCTTGCGATGGTGTGCGATAGAAAAAGTAAAACTTCCCAAAAGAGGAGGTAATATTGAGAAATTGTTGGCTAAAAGAGAAGCATTTTGGATGTTCAGACTCAGAACACGATATCCAGAGGGTCTGAACTCCAAATACGACTTGATAAATTACTGGGAATAAATTTGGTAACTGTGTCAATTATTTTTATAGTCTGAACAAGAAAGAAGACAGTATTCCATTCCTTTGAGGTCCTTGTTATTTATATTCATATAATAATTTCTCTCTAGTCAAAACAGTGATAACATAGAATCACCCCTTTCCCATTATACTCAGACATTTTTTGAGAATTATAACATCCTATCTATTCTATATCTTTCTTACAACAATTTCCCACAAATATTAAAACAAAGAAATCTAATAGTTAACTATGTTACATTGTACCTATCCTTACTAACCGAGTATTTTGTATATTGTATCAAGCAACCAACTACTATATATAATGGTTGCTATACTCCAACAAGGATTAAGAGTAACTAGGGAATATGTTACAAGAGAGTAATACCAACTTACCCACTATAATAGCAACATAGCTTAACGGAGGGTAATAGGACACACAGTTTATTTAGAATACATCATTCACTTATATCCACAATGTATCTTTCATATTGAGTTTTGTTTTGTTATGTGTCAGCACATATGCCCTGTTAATAGGGTTTATTGTGTACATATGTTTTCGCAATCAATGACTGTGCTGAACACTAACAACAAAATCCCAACCTGGCATTGGCTAATTAGTTAGAGGTGGAGTTTGGATAACCAATAATATTTTAGGCAGTACTTTTTAAACCGAAGTGTATTACAAAATGACAGGCTATGACTACGGCTATATGCTGAAACGCGTAAGCCAATTTTTCTACACTTGATCTAACTAATTACAGGGTACTGCTGTCCTGTAACATTTTTTAACCTTTTGAAATAAAGAATTTTGTTTTACTTAACGGCGTTGGTGCTCTCTTGTTCTTTGAAAATTATCTACTTGCCATTTGCACCACGCCGAATCAGGTCTATCGAAGTCGCAATAGGATTGGCTGGCAAGCACACACCTGTCCGTGACGTCACTGACGTACCGCAAGTTGGATCGAACAGAGGAATCTGGGGCTCAGGAGCGTAAGCAAGTGGAAGGGTCAAGGAGCGGAACCTGGTTTCCCTGCGAGTCTCCGGCAAACACCCGTACACGCTACCTAGAGAAGGATCCTGACACGGAACTGAAGTATGGGAACAGGTATGTAGCGAGGGCCTGCCGTGGCAATATATCTCTGTATGGTGCACAGCGCTTGATAACTGCATTTATCCGGGAGGGCCGCCGAGCCCAAATTTTGGGATTTGTTTGTTACAGCCAGCACATGAGCTTGTGTCCGCTACATACCGACCCACCTATGAACTTTGTGTAAACAGTGTATCTGCTGTTTGATAAACAGGACTGATTACCATACCATTAATTAGTTGCTCTAAGACCGCCATCCTAACTGTACCTTAAGGCTAAGAAGCTTCACTAACACAACGCAACTATTAGCGTACAGGACAAACTTACAGTGAATACTCTTGCTACCTACATTTGTTACTTGAAATTATACGCATATTAACACATAAATATATATGTATATACGCATATTAACACATAAATATATATGTATATAAGCATATTAACACATAAATATATATGTATATACGCATATTAACACATATATATACACACATATTAACACATAAATATATATGTATATACGCATATTAACACATAAATATATATGTATATACGCATATTAACACATAAATATATATGTATATACACATAATAACACATAAATATATATGTATATAAGCATATTAACACATAAATATATATGTATATACACATATTAACACATAAATATATATGTATATACATACAGGGAGTGCAGAATTATTAGGCAAATGAGTATTTTGACCACATCATCCTCTTTATGCATGTTGTCTTACTCCAAGCTGTATAGGATCGAAAGCCTACTTCCAATTAAGCATATTAGGTGATGTGCATCTCTGTAATGAGAAGGGGTGTGGTCTAATGACATCAACACCCTATATCAGGTGTGCATAATTATTAGGCAACTTCCTTTCCTTTGGCAAATGGGTCAAAAGAAGGACTTGACAGGCTCAGAAAAGTCAAAAATAGTGAGATATCTTGCAGAGGGATGCAGCACTCTTAAAATTGCAAAGCTTCTGAAGCGTGATCATCGAACAATCAAGCGTTTCATTCAAAATAGTCAACAGGGTCGCAAGAAGCGTGTGGAAAAACCAAGGCGCAAAATAACTGCCCATGAACTGAGAAAAGTCAAGCGTGCAGCTGCCAAGATGCCACTTGCCACCAGTTTGGCCATATTTCAGAGCTGCAACATCACTGGAGTGCCCAAAAGCACAAGGTGTGCAATACTCAGAGACATGGCCAAGGTAAGAAAGGCTGAAAGACGACCACCACTGAACAAGACACACAAGCTGAAACGTCAAGACTGGGCCAAGAAATATCTCAAGACTGATTTTTCTAAGGTTTTATGGACTGATGAAATGAGAGTGAGTCTTGATGGGCCAGATGGATGGGCCCGTGGCTGGATTGGTAAAGGGCAGAGAGCTCCAGTCCGACTCAGACGCCAGCAAGGTGGAGGTGGAGTACTGGTTTGGGCTGGTATCATCAAAGATGAGCTTGTTGGGCCTTTTCGGGTTGAGGATGGAGTCAAGCTCAACTCCCAGTCCTACTGCCAGTTTCTGGAAGACACCTTCTTCAAGCAGTGGTACAGGAAGAAGTCTGCATCCTTCAAGAAAAACATGATTTTCATACAGGACAATGCTCCATCACACGCGTCCAAGTACTCCACAGAGTGGCTGGCAAGAAAGGGTATAAAAGAAGAAAATCTAATGACATGGCCTCCTTGTTCACCTGATCTGAACCCCATTGAGAACCTGTGGTCCATCATCAAATGTGAGATTTACAAGGAGGGAAAACAGTACACCTCTCTGAACAGTGTCTGGGAGGCTGTGGTTGCTGCTGCACGCAATGTTGATGGTGAACAGATCAAAACACTGACAGAATCCATGGATGGCAGGCTTTTGAGTGTCCTTGCAAAGAAAGGTGGCTATATTGGTCACTGATTTTTTGTTTTTTTTGTTTTTGAATGTCAGAAATGTATATTTGTGAATGTTGAGATGTTATATTGGTTTCACTGGTAAAAATAAATAATTGAAATGGGTATATATTTGTTTTTTGTTAAGTTGCCTAATAATTATGCACAGTAATAGTCACCTGCACACACAGATATCCCCCTAAAATAGCTATAACTAAAAACAAACTAAAAACTACTTCCAAAACTATTCAGCTTTTATATTAATGAGTTTTTTGGGTTCATTGAGAACATGGTTGTTGTTCAATAATAAAATTAATCCTCAAAAATACAACTTGCCTAATAATTCTGCACTCCCTGTATAGTAACACATAAATATATATATATATACACATATTAACACATAAATATTTATGTATATACACATACTAACACATAAATATATATGTATATCAGCATATTAACACATAAATAGATATGTATATACACATACTAACACATAAATATATAAGTATATACGCGTATTAACACATAAATATATATGTATATATACACATAGTAACACATAAATGTATATGTAAATAGACATAGTAACACATAAATATATATGTATATACACATAGTAACACATAAATATATATGTATATACACATATAAACACATAAATATATATGTATATACACATATTAACACATATATATGTATATACACATATTAACACATATATATGTATATACACATAGTAACACATAAATATATATGTATATACACATAGTAACACATAATTATATATGTATATACACACAGTAACACATAAATATATATATAATACACATAGTAACACATAAATATATACTTATATACACATAGTAACACATAAATATATATGTATATACACATACTAACACATAAATATATATGTATATCAGCATATTAACACATAAATATATATGTATATACACATACTAACACATAATTATATATGTATATACACATAGTAACACATAAATATATACTTATATACACATAGTAACACATAAATATATATGTATATACACATAGTAACACATAAATATATACTTATATACACAAAGTAACACATAAATATATATGTATATACACATACTAACACATAAATATATATGTATATCAGCATATTAACACATAAATATATATGTATATACACATACTAACACATAAATATATATGTATATACACATAGTAACACATAAATATATACTTATATACACATAGTAACACATAAATATATATGTATATACACATAGTAACACATAAATATATACTTATATACACATAGTAACACATAAATATATACTTATATACACATAGTAACACATAAATATATATGTATATACACATATTAACACATAAATATATACTTATATACACATAGTAACACATAAATATATATGTATATACACATACTAACACATAAATATATATGTATATACGCATATTAACACATAAGTATATATGTATATACACATACTAACACATAAATATATACGTAAATACACATAGTAACACATAAATATATATGTATATACGCATATTAACACATAAGTATATGTGTATATACACATACTAACACATAAATATATACGTATATACACATAGTAACACATAAATAACATAATTTATGCTTACCTGATAAATTTATTTCTCTTGTAGTGTATCCAGTCCACGGATCATCCATTACTTATGGGATATTAACTCCTCCCCAACAGGAAGTGCAAGAGGATTCACCCAGCAGAGCTGCTATATAGCTCCTCCCCTAACTGCCATTACCAGTCATTCGACCGAAAACATGCAGAGAAAGGAAAACCATAGGGTGCAGTGGTGACTGTAGTTTAATGGAAAAATTACCTGCCTTAAAGTGACAGGGCGGGCCGTGGACTGGATACACTACAAGAGAAATAAATTTATCAGGTAAGCATAAATTATGTTTTCTCTTGTTAAGTGTATCCAGTCCACGGATCATCCATTACTTATGGGATACCAATACCAAAGCTAAAGTACACGGATGACGGGAGGGACAGGCAGGCTCTTTATACGGAAGGAACCACTGCCTGAAGAACCTTTCTCCCAAAAACAGCCTCCGAAGAAGCAAAAGTGTCAAATTTGTAAAATTTGGAAAAAGTATGAAGAGAAGACCAAGTTGCAGCCTTGCAAATCTGTTCAACAGAAGCCTCATTCTTAAAGGCCCAAGTGGAAGCCACAGCTCCAGTAGAATGTGCTGTAATTCTTTCAGGAGGCTGCTGTTCAGCAGTCTCATAGGCTAACCGTATTATGCTACGAAGCCAAAAGGAGAGAGAGGTAGCCAAAGCTTTTTGACCTCTCCTCTGACCAGAATAAACGACAAACAGGGAAGACGTTTGTCGAAAATCCTTAGTTGCCTGTAGATAAAATTTCAGGGCACGGACTACATCTAGATTGTGTAGCAGACGTTCCTTTTTTCGAAGAAGGATTAAGGACACAAAGATGGAACCACAATCTCTTGATTGATATTCCTGTTAGTGACCACCTTAGGTAGGAACCCAGGTTTAGTACGCAGAACTACCTTGTCTGAATGAAAAATCAGATAAGGAGAATCACAATGTAAGGCAGATAACTCAGAGACTCTTCGAGCCGAGGAAATCGCCATTAAAAACAGAACTTTCCAAGATAACAACTTGATATCAATGGAATGAAGGGGTTCAAACGGAACCCCCAAAACATTAAGAACTAAGTTCAAACTCCATGGTGGAGCAACAGTTTTAAACACAGGCTTGATCCTAGCTAAAGCCTGACAAAAAGCTTGAACGTCCGGAACTTCTGACAGACGTTTGTGTAAAAGAATGGACAGAGCTGAAATCTGTCCCTTTAAGGAACTAGCGGATAAACCCTTTTCTAAACCTTCTTGTAGAAAAGACAATATCCTCGGAATCCTAACCTTACTCCATGAGTAACTCTTGGATTCGCACCAATATAAGTATTTGCGCCATATCTTATGGTAAATCTTTCTGGTAACAGGCTTCCTAGCCTGTATTAAGGTATCAATAACTGACTCAGAAAAACCACGTTTTGATAAAATCAAGCGTTCAATTTCCAAGCAGTCAGCTTCAGAGAAATTAGATTTTGATGTTTGAAGGGACCCTGGATCAGAAGGTCCTGTTTCAGAGGTAGCGACCAAGGTGGACAGGATGACATGTCCACTAGATCTGCATACCAAGTCCTGCGTGGCCATGCAGGCGCTATTAGAATCACTGATGCTCTCTCCTGTTTGATTCTGGCAATCAATCGAGGAAGCATCGGGAAGGGTGGAAACACATAAGCCATCCCGAAGGTCCAAGGTGCTGTCAAAGCATCTATCAGAACCGCTCCCGGATCCCTGGATCTGGACCCGTAACGAGGAAGCTTGGCGTTCTGTCGAGACGCCATGAGATCTATCTCTGGTTTGCCCCAACGTCGAAGTATTTGGGCAAAGACCTCCGGATGAAGTTCCCACTCCCCCGGATGAAAAGTCTGACGACTTAAGAAATCCACCTCCCAGTTCTCCACTCCCGGGATGTGGATTGCTGACAGGTGGCAAGAGTGAGACTCTGCCCAACGAATTATCTTTGATACTTCCATCATTGCTAGGGAGCTTCTTGTCCCTCCCTGATGGTTGATGTAAGCTACAGTCGTGATGTTGTCCGACTGAAACCTGATGAACCCCCGAGTTGTTAACTGGGGCCAAGCCAGAAGGGCATTGAGAACTGCTCTCAATTCCAGAATGTTTATTGGTAGGAGACTCTCCTCCTGATTCCATTGTCCCTGAGCCTTCAGAGAATTCCAGACATTGCCCCAACCTAGTAGGCTGGCGTCTGTTGTTACAATTGTCCAGTCCGGCCTGCTGAATGGCATCCCCCTGGACAGATGTGGCCGAGAAAGCCACCATAGAAGAGAATTTCTGGTCTCTTGATCCAGATTCAGAGTAGGGGACAAGTCTGAGTAATCCCCATTCCACTGACTTAGCATGCACAATTGCAGCGGTCTGAGATGTAGGCGTGCAAAGGGTACTATGTCCATTGCTGCTACCATTAAGCCGATCACCTCCATGCATTGAGCTACTGACGGGTGTTGAATGGAATGAAGGACACGGCATGCATTTTGAAGCTTTGTTAACCTGTCTTCTGTCAGGTAAATCTTCATTTCTACAGAATCTATAAGAGTCCCCAAGAAGGGAACTCTTGTGAGTGGAAAGAGAGAACTCTTCTTTTCGTTCACCTTCCATCCATGCGACCTTAGAAATGCCAGTACTAACTCTGTATGAGACTTGGCAGTTTGAAAGCTTGAAGCTTGTATCAGAATGTCGTCTAGGTACGGAGCTACCGCAATTCCTTGCGGTCTTAGTACCGCCAGAAGAGCACCCAGAACCTTTGTGAAGATTCTCGGAGCCGTAGCCAATCCGAATGGAAGAGCTACAAACTGGTAATGCCTGTCTAGAAAGGCAAACCTTAGATACCGGTAATGATCTTTGTGAATCGGTATGTGAAGGTAAGCATCCTTTAAATCCACTGTGGTCATGTACTGACCCTTTTGGATCATGGGTAAAATTGTCCGAATAGTCTCCATTTTGAACGATGGAACTCTTAGGAATTTGTTTAGGATCTTTAAATCCAGGATTGGCCTGAAAGTTCCCTCTTTTTTGGGAACCACAAACAGATTTGAGTAAAACCCTTGTCCCTGTTCCGACCGTGGAACTGGATGGATTACTCCCATTAATAAAAGCTCTTGTACGCAGCGTAGAAACGCCTCTTTCTTTATTTGGTTTGTTGACAACCTTGACAGATGAAATCTCTCTCTTGGGGGAGAGTATTTGAAGTCCAGAAGGTATCCCTGAGATATTATCTCTAGCGCCCAGGGATCCTGGACATCTCTTGCCCAAGCCTGGGCGAAGAGAGAAAGTCTGCCCCCCACTAGATCCGTTCCCGGATCGGGGGCCCTCAATTCATGCTGTTTTAGGGGCACCAGCAGGTTTCCTGGCCTGCTTGCCCTTGTTCCAGGACTGGTTAGGTCTCCAGCCTTGTCTGTAGCGAGCAACAGATCCTTCTTGTTTTGGAACAGAGGAAGTTGATGCTGCTCCTGCTTTGAAATTCCGAAAGGAACGAAAATTAGATTGTCTAGCCTTAGGTTTGGCTCTGTCTTGAGGCAGGGCATGGCCTTTACCTCCTGTAATGTCAGCGATAATTTCTTGCAATCCGGGCCCGAATAAGGTCTGGCTTTGAAAGGTATATTAAGAAATTTAGACTTAGAAGTAACGTCAGCTGACCAGGATTTTAGCCACAGTGCTCTGCGCGCCTGAATGGCGAATCCGGAATTCTTAGCCGTAAGCTTAGTTAAATGTACTACGGCATCTGAAATAAATGAGTTAGCTAACTTAAGAGCTTTAAGCCTGTGTGTAATCTCATCTAATGGAGCTGATTCAAGTGTCCCTTCCAGAGACTCAAACCAAAATGCTGCTGCAGCCGTGACAGGCGCAATGCATGCAAGGGGTTGCAATATAAAACCTTGTTGAACAAACATTTTCTTAAGGTAACCCTCTAACTTTTTATCCATTGGATCTGAAAAGGCACAGCTATCCTCCACCGGGATAGTGGTACGCTTAGCTAAAGTAGAAACTGCTCCCTCCACCTTAGGGATCGTTTGCCATAAGTCCCGTGTGGTGGTGTCTATTGGAAACATCTTTCTAAATATTGGAGGGGGTGAGAACGGCACACTGGGTCTATCCCACTCCTTAGTAACAATTTCAGTAAGTCTCTTAGGTATAGGAAAAACGTCAGTACTCGACGGTACCGCAAAATATTTATCCAACCTACACATTTTTTCTGGTATTGCAACTGTGTTACAATCATTCAGAGCCGCTAACACCTCCCCTAGTAATACACGGAGGTTTTCCAGCTTAAATTTAAAATTTGAAATATCTGAATCCAATCTGTTTGGATCAGAACCGTCAGCCGCAGAATGAAGCTCTCCGTCCTCATGTTCTGCAAGTTGTGACGCAGTATCTGACATGGCCCTAACATTATCAGCGCACTCTGTTCTCACCCCAGAGTGATCACGCTTACCTCTTAGTTCTGGTAATTTAGCCAAAACTTCAGTCATAACAGTAGCCATATCCTGTAATGTGATTTGTAATGGCCGCCCAGATGTACTCGGCGCCACAATATCACGCACCCCCCGAGCGGGAGATGCAGGTACTGACACGTGAGGCGAGTTAGTCGGCATAACTCTCCCCTCGTTGTTTGGTGAAATGTGTTCAATTTGTACAGATTGACTTTTATTTAAAGTAGCATCAATACAGTTAGTACATAAATTTCTATTGGGCTCCACTTTGGCATTAGCACATATAGCACAGATGTCTTCCTCTGAATCAGACATGTTGAACACACTAGCAAATAAACTAGCAACTTGGAAATACTTTTGAAGTAATTTACTATAATATGAAAACGTACTGTGCCTATAAGAAGCACAGAAAGAGTTATGACAGTTGAAAGTTAATAAACTGAAAGGTTATAGCATCAAATCTTTGTAAAAAACACAATTTTAGCAAAGGCTTGTTCCCATTAGCGAAGGATAACTAACCCTGATAGCAGAAAAAAAGGTTACAGAAATAAACGTTTTTTATCACAGTCAACTACAATCTCACAGCTCTGCTGTGAATGATTACCTCCCTCAAAACAAGTTTTGAAGACCCCTGAGTTCTGTAGAGATGAACCGGATCATGCAGGAAATACAATGAGCTTCTGACTGAATTTTTTTACCTCCCCCTCACACACAACAGTGAGAGAGATCAGTAAACTGTCATAAATTAAATAAAACAACTGCCATGTGGAAAAAATAATGCCCAAAACATTTTATTCACCCAGTACCTCAGAAAATGAAACGATTTTACATGCCAGCAAAAAACGTTTAACATAAATTAAGTGTTATTAAAGAGCCTGTTGCCAGTCCCTGCAAATTAGGCTAAAGTCTTATGCACACAGTATAATTCCAGTGAAGTGCCATTCCCCAGAATACTGAAGTGTAAAATATACATACATGACAGCCTGATACCAGTTGCTGCTACTGCATTTAAGGCTGAGTTTACATTATATCGGTATGGAAGAATTTTCTCATCAATTCCATTGTCAGAAAATAATAAGCTGCTACATACCTCTTTGCAGATTAATCTGCCCGCTGTCCCCTGATCTGAAGTTTACCTCTCCTCAGATGGCCGAGAAACAGCAATATGATCTTAACTACGCCGGCTAAAATCATAGTAAAAACTCAGGTAGATTCTTCTTCAAATTCTACCAGAGAAGGAATAACACACTCCGGTGCTATTATAAAATAACAAACTTTTGATTGAAGGTATAAAACTAAATATAATCACCATAGTCCTCTCACACATCCTATCTAGTCGTTGGGTGCAAGAGAATGACTGGTAATGGCAGTTAGGGGAGGAGCTATATAGCAGCTCTGCTGGGTGAATCCTCTTGCACTTCCTGTTGGGGAGGAGTTAATATCCCATAAGTAATGGATGATCCGTGGACTGGATACACTTAACAAGAGAAATATACTTATATACACATAGTAACACATAAATAAATATGTATATACACATAGTAACACATAAATATATACTTATATACACATAGTAACACATAAATATATACTTATATACACATAGTAACACATAAATATGTATATACACATATTAACACATAAATATATACTTATATACACATAGTAACACATAAATATATATGTATATACACATACTAACACATAAATATATATGTATATACGCATATTAACACATAAGTATATATGTATATACACATACTAACACATAAATATATACGTATATACGCGTATTAACACATAAATATATATGTATATAAGCATATTAACACATAAATATATATGTATCTAAGCATATAACATTTTGAAAATGAACTATAATATTAATATAGTTAAAGTCAGCTGAGCACATCTGGTGAGCCAGTGACAAGAAGCTAATGTATATAGCTACCGATTAGCAGCTAGCTCCTTATGTATAGTGGCTCCTGAGCCTACCTACTCATGCATTTCAACTTAGAATACCAAGAGAACAAAGTAAAATTGATAATAGAAGTATTTTATAAAACTTCCATGTTAGTTAGTATGTTTTTAATTGGCATTCACACCACAGTATGAGATGGCGAGGGTTTGGGTGGTGAACTTTTGTCTTCGGCATGCTTCATGTGACATTGGGCTTGTTAGATGAAAAATAGACTTCTCAGAAATGATTTATCCCATGCAGACTTTTACTATGTGAATTTGCTTTAAACATAGTCATTTCTTGTTTTACTTTGGCATTCAGTCAAAAGCAACATTCAACAGAAGACAGACTGAAAAGAAATAATAAAAAGAGCCTAACAGAATCGTTTGCTAAACTGTAAAATAAATGTAAAAAAGAGATCGCCAGCAATAGGTGAATAAATAAAATATCACTTTTATTTTAGGTGTAAACCATTAAAACTTGGAGGGACAAAACCCCTAGAAAAGTAATAGACTAAAATATGAATTTTGAGAGACTACCTTATTGTATGGGACTTATGCACTTGCTTTTGATACACCAAATATATATGTTTCTTATACAAAGAGGTGCATTTTATAAATAGCAAAATAAGTGCTTTTTGCAGGGATATATAAATACTTGAATTTACCTATCTCATATATATTTATATAAGTTTTAGTAGATATCCGGGTTGATTTTAAGTGCAGTTACTTTGTGTGTCTATATGGACATTTTGCTTGTTAATTGAAACTGGCTTTTGGAAAATTTGGGGTTATAGTTTGTCCTTATGACGTCAGTTATTGCAGGTAAACAGCTCATACGCATGAGCAGTTGATTCATTATCAAGTCTAAACAAGAACGCTTTAAGCTGAGAGTGTTTCATTTTATTTCCTAATGTATACAGGTTATTGTTTACAGTGGTTGCAGTCTGTTAAAGGGACAGTCAAAATAATAAAATAAAAAACTTTCCAGTAAATTCTATTGACAAATGAAACTTTTTATCTTGCGGTCATTTGTTTAATTGTAGCATACTGAGGGTCTGATTTTTTTTTTTAAAGTTATCCACTCATATGAGATTCTCTGTAAATTTTTGTCAATGTTACAATTTCCAAAAACAAGGTTGTAAGCAAAACGTCTACCTTCATATCTGTGTATATCACTAAGGGTGTACCGTACATTTCTGTTAGCGAAGGAGGGAAATTTACAGTATGGTGCTCAATAAAATGAGCGTTTCAAAAAATATTGATTGCACGCTGTAAAAATTGTAATAAAATTACCCATTTAAACTCATATTAATAGTATGTATCAAAACTCTTACCTTTGCTGGGGAAAATCATATGTAATTTTTTATATATTTCCATTGTAATATGAGTCTCACAGCCTTGCTGAGTGGGTTTAACAGGAGTGTTCTTGAGCGTGTATGAAGTTTTCTCACAGTTGTCATTGTATTCTTTAAGCATCTTACACCTGCAGATCTTGCAGTTTTTTTCCTCACCTTATGTTCGCTGTTTAGTTTGTTTGTTTAGTTTTCTTATTAAACTGAAGGAAAGACATATTTGTAAAACTAGAAATTAATATATGGTAAACTTATATGTGTTTTAGCAAAACTCAGACCCAGGAGCTTCCTGTCACATGCAAGATTCTGCATTTTTAAAGAGCTTCATTACTTTCTATGAATGTCAGCTCACAACTTAAAGGGGTTGTTTGGGTTTGTCCCCTTTTTTTTTGCCCGTGAAAGGGTTGGCGTGATATTTCTCTCCATGTTGACAAGATTAGATGATTGGGATCTGAGACTGTGCATGTGTCTCAAGTATTATTTGTATAACATTGTTACAAACATTGCTACCATATACAGTGGGGCAAAAAGTATTTAGTCAGCCACCAAATGTGCAAGTTCTCCCACTTAAGAAGATGAGAGAGGCCAGTAATTTTCATCAGAGGTATACCTCAACTATGAGAGACAAAATGTGGAAACAAATCCAGACGATCACATTGTCTGATTTGAAAATAATTTATTTGCATATTATGGTGGAAAATAAGTATTTGGTCAATATCAAAAGTTCATCTCAATACTTTCTTATATATCCTTTGTTGGCAATGACAGAGGTCAAACGTTTTCTATAAGTCTTCACAAGGTTGTCACACACTGTTGCTGGTATGTTGGCCCATTCCTGCATGCAGATCTCCTCTAGAGCAGTGATGTTTTGGGGCTGTCGCTGGGCAACACAGACTTTCAACTCCCTCCAAAGGTTTTCTATGGGGTTGAGATCTGGAGACTGGCTAGGCCACTCCAGGACCTTGAAATGCTTCTTACGAAGCCACTCCTTCGTTGCTCGGGCAGTGTGTTTGGGATCATTGTCATGCTGAAAGACCCAGCCACGTTTCATCTTCAATGCCCTTGCTGATGGAAGGAGGTTTGCACTCAAAAATCTCACAATACATGACCCCATTCATTCTTTCATGTACACGGATCAGTCGTCTTGTTCCCTTTGCAGAGAAACAGCCCCAAAAGCATGATGTTGCCACCCCATGCTTCACAGTAGGTATTGTGTTCTTTGGTTGCAACTCAGCATTATCTCTCCTCCAAACACGGCGAGTTGTGTTTCTACCAAACAGTTCAACTTTGGTTTCATCTGACCATATGACATTCTCCCAATCCGCTTCTGGATCATCCAAATGCTCTCTAGCATACTTCAGACGGGCCTGGACCTGTACCGGCTTAAGCAGGGAGACACGTCTGGCACTGCAGGGTCTGAGTCCCTGGAGGCGTAGTGTGTTACTGATGGTAGCCTTTGTTACGTTGGTCCCAGCTCTCTGCAGGTCATTCACTAGGTCCCCCCGTGTGGTTCTGGGATGTTTGCTCACCGTTCTTGTGATCATTTTGACCCCACAGGGTGAGATCTTGCGTGGAGCCCCAGATTGAGGGAGATTATCAGTGGTCTTGTATGTCTTCCATTTTCTAATTATTGCTCCCACAGTTGATTTCTTCACACCAAGCTGCTTGCCTAATGCAGATTCAGTCTTCCCAGCCTGGTGCAGGTCTACAATTTTGTTTCTGGTGTCCTTCAAAGGCTCTTTGGTCTTCACCATAGTGGAGTTTGGAGTGTGACTGTTTGATGTTGTGGACAGGTGTCTTTTATACTGATAACAAGTTCAAACAGGTGCCATTAATACAGGTAATGAGTCGAGGACAGGGGAGCCTCTTAAAGAAGAGGATACAGTCCTGTGAGAGACAGAAATCTTGCTTGTTTGTAGGTGACCAAATACTTATTTTCCACCATAATATGCAAATAAATTCTTTCCAAATTAGACAATGTGATTGTCTGTATTTGTTTCCACATTTTGTCTCTCATAGTTGAGGTATACCTATGATGAAAATTACAGGCATCTCTCATCTTCTTAAGCGGGAAAACTTTCACAATTGGTGGCTGACTAAATACTTTTTTGCCCCACTGTAGTGCTTAAAGGGACATTTTTTTCTTTCATGATTCAGATAGAGCATGCAATTTTAAACAATTTTCCAAGTGATTTAAATTATAACATTTTCTTCATTCTCTTAGTATTCTTTGTTGAAAAGAAGGGATGTAAGCTCAGGAGCGTGCATGTACTATATGACAGCAGTTTTACAAGAATATCATACATTTGCAACAGATGTAGATGCAACTAGATGGCAGCACTTTTTTGACATTTAGTGTTGCAGACGTACTAAAATTGTATTATCTGTCTGAATCATGAAATAAAATTTAGGGTTTCATATCCCTTTAAGACACGTGTACGCTCCTGAGCCTACCTCAGTATGCTCTCATCGATAGTAGCTAAATTTCAACAAAGGATACCAAGTGCCATAGATAAAGTTAATAATAGGAATTTTTGAATCATACAATTTAATTTTGACTTCCATATCTTTATTTTTTTATTGAAACAATTTGAGCAAAAAAAAAATGGATTGGAAGATTCATGCATTTTAGTGTGTCATAACCTCAATTTATAGTTTATTATATGGAATTTATAATTCACTTAGACTCACAATTTGTGTAAACCCACATTCTGGAATTATTTTAGGTTTTTCTGGATTTGAGCACTGGGGTGGTGAGGGGACTTCTATTTCTTGGGTTTATTTAGGTTTTAAAATACGGGTCAAGTGAAAGACTCTTTCCAGGATCTGCAAATGGCATCATAAACTTTGTTGTGACATTCAGAAAATGTTTGATAATGAAAATACTTTTGCCTGCTATTTCCTTACCTATTTAAAGTTGTAGCTAGTGCTAATGCAACAAGCCAGCAGCAGGACAGACTGGCCAAGAATATAAGTGATTCTTAAATACTTAGTGGCTGACACTTGATGGAATTGTACAAGTGACAAGAACATTGCTAAATTGTTATTAAATAGTGTCAGTTTGGAATTTTGATGGATTACTAGTTTTTAGACCACACAACACAAACGGAACAACTAATTTATTTCTTGCGTTCATTTGTTTACATTTGTTGAAACTTGTGCAGACTCATTTTTTTTGCTGTTACCAGAGGTTAAGTTTGCAAACTAAATGTGATCGAACCCGATGTAGGCTGCAAAAAGGAAAAACAAAATTGGTTTTCCAGTAAAGGTTTGATAAGAGCGGATTCCAATAACACTTTAAAAATAGACCAAGAATTGTTAAAGGGATAGTAAACCCAAATTGTTTCTTACATTATTCAGATAGAGCAGCAATTTTAAGCAACTTTCTAATTTACTCCTATAATCAATTTTTCTTTGTTCTCTTGCTATCTTTATTTGAAAAGCAAGAATGTAAAGCTTAGGAACCGGCCTATTTTTGGTTCAGCACCTGGGTTGCACTTGCTGATTGGTTGCTAAATGTAGCCACCAATCAACAAGTGCTATCCAGGGTGCTGAATCAAAAATCGGCTGGCTCCTTAGCTTAGATTCCTGCTTTTTCAAATAAATATAACAAGAGAACAAAAAAAATTGATAATAGGAGTAAATTAGAAAGTTGCTTAAAATTGCTGCTCAATTTGAATCATGAATGAAAAAATTTGTGTTTACTATCCCTTTAAATAGGAAAATGTCAATAACCAAAGGTCCCTACAGATAACACACAGCTGCACTGTAGCAGCAATACAATTTGTTTGTTAAAAAATCTCACTTCTGTTAAAGGGCAATAATAGTTGAACAATTACATGCTCTAATTCATTATCGACCGTGCACTACTGTGTGATCAACACCTACAAAGGGGTTAATCACACAATAGAAGTACAACTTGAGACCTGAGGAGCACTTCGGGTCCCGTGCAGAACCTGCCGCTAGTGATGTCGCAAACCTAAAAATTTGGGTTCGCGAACTGCGAACGCGAACTCCCACAAAAGTTTGCGAACCGGGTGAACCCCCATTGACTTCAATGGGCAGGCGAATTTTAAAACCCACAGGGACTCTTTCTGGCCACAATAGTGATGGGAAAGTTGTTTCAAGGGTGCTAACACCTGGACTGTGGCATGCCGGAGGGGGATCCATGGCAAAACTCCCACGGACAATTACATAGTTGATGGTTGGTGGTTTTAATCCATAAAGGGCATTCCTAAATTGTTTGGAATAACGTGCTTTAAAACATCAGGTATGATGTTGTATCGATCAGGTAGTGTAAGGGTTACGCCCGCTTCACAGTGACACACCAAACTCCCGCAGTGGGTACAACATCATCATCATCACACCGTACGTCCATGTGTGTAATGCTGCCTCACTGAGACATATCCCTGTTATCTACATCCTCTGGCAATAATGGTTGCGCATCACTCATTTCTTCCAACTGATGTGTAAATAACTCCTCTGACAGATCAAGTGAAGCGGCTGTGGTGCTAGTGTTGGTGGTGGCGGCAGGCGGGTGAGTGGTAACTTGAGAGGTGCTGCCCGAAAATAAGCTGGAGGAGGATGGTGTGTCAAGGTCCGGAGCGGAAGCTATAGAAGATTGGGTGTCCTGTGTTAAAAAGTCAACTATGTCCTCAGAACTTTTCGAGTTCATGGTACATGGCCTCTGAACACTGGGCATTATTCTAGGGCCAAAGAGAATCACAGCACCACGACCACGACGGCACCTGCGGGTTGGCCTGCCTCTGCCTGTCACTTTTTTTTAAATGTACACTTACACTACTATTAAACAAGATATGAGTGGTGCCACTGGGCAAGTGGGCACAGTATACACTGTGAGCCTGACACAAAAAAGCAGACTGATGTTTCACAGTCCAAAAAGTTTTTATTTTTTTAAATGTACACTTACACTACTATTAAACAAGATGTGAGTGGTGGCACTGGGCAAGTGGGCACAGTATACGCTGTGAGCCTGACACAAAAAAGCAGACTGATGTTTCACAGTCCAAAAAGTTTTTTTTGTTTTTAAATGTACACTTACACTACTATTAAACAAGATATGAGTGGTGGCACTGGGCAAGTGGGCCCAGTATAAGCTGTGAGCCTGACACAAAAAAGCAGACTGATGTTTCACAGTCCAAAAAGTTTTTTTTGTTTTTAAATGTACACTTACACTACTATTAAACAAGATATGAGTGGTGGCACTGGGCAAGTGGGCACAGTATACGCTGTGAGCCTGACACAAAAAAGCAGACTGATGTTTCACAGTCCAAAAAGTTTTTTGTTTTTAAATTTACACTACTGTTACACCAGATATGAGTGGTGGCACTGGGCAAGTGGCTTGGCAGGCAGGCAACTGCAATTAGATTACACAGGAAAAAAAATAAAAAATGATGTTCTAGCCCTAAAAAGGGCTTTTTGGGGTGCTGTCCTTACAGCAGAGATCAGATGAGTCCTTCAGGACTGTAGTGGACACTGAATACACTAGCCTAGCTATCAATTTCCCTATTAAATCACCAGCATCTACACTGTCCCTCCTCTCACTAACAATGCAGCTTCCGAATGAATCTAAAATGGCTGCTGTCCAGGAGCTGGGAGGGTCTGGGAGGGAGAGTCTGCTGCTGATTGGCTGGAATGTGTCTGCAGACTGTGAGATACAGGGTCAAAGTTTACTCAATGATGACGAATAGGGGGCGGATCGAACATTGCATATGTTCTCCCGCTGCGGCGAACGCAAACATGCTATGTTCGCTGGGAACTATTAGCCGGCGAACTATTTGCAACATCACTACCTGCCGCTGATCCAATCAGTCACACGTCTCTGCTGTGTAACAGGTGCCGCTGATCCAATTAGTCACACTTCTCTGCTGTGTAACAGGTGCCGCTGATCCAATCACTCACACGTCTCTGCTGTGTAACAGGTGCTGCTGATCCAATCACTCACACGTCTCTGCTGTGTAACAGGTGCCGCTAATCCAATCACTCACACGTCTCTGCTGTGTAACAGGTGCCGCTAATCCAATCACTCACACGTCTCTGCTGTGTAACAGGTGCCGCTAATCCAATCACTCACACGTCTTTGCTGTGTAACAGGTGCCGCTGATTCAATCAGTCACATGTCTCTGCTGTGTAACTAGTGCTGCTGATCCAATCAGTCACACGTCTCTGCTGTGTAACAGGTGCCGCTGATCCAATCAGTTACACGTCTCTGCTGTGTAACAGGTGTTGCTGATCCAATCAGTCACACGTCTCTGCTGTGTAACTAGTGCCGCTGATCCAATCAGTCACACGTCTCTGATGTGTAACAGGTGCCGCTGATCCAATCAGTCACACGTCTCTGCTGTGCAACTAGTGCTGCTAATTGGATCAACGGAGGGTTCCGCTCAGGACCTGAGGAGCACTGCTGGTCTTGTGCAGAACCTGCCGCTGATCTAATCAGTCACACGTCTCTGCTGTGTAACAGTTGCTGCTGATCCAATCAGTCACACGTCTCTGCTGTGCAACTAGTGCCGCTGTTCCAATCAGTCACACGTCTCTGCTGTGTAACAGGTGCCGCTGATCCAATCAGTCACACGTCTCTGCTGTGTAACAGGTGCCGCTGATCCAATCAGTCACACGTCTCTGCTGTGTAACAGGTGCCGCTGAGCCAATCAGTCACACGTCTCTGCTGTGTAACAGGTGCCGCTGATCCAATCAGTCACACGTCTCTGCTATGTAACAGGTGCCGCTGATCCAATCAGTCACACGTCTCTGCTGTGTAACAGGTGCCGCTGATCCAATTAGTCACACGTCTCTGCTGTTTAACAGGTGCCGCTGATCCAATTAGTCACACGTCTCTGCTGTGTAACAGGTGCCGCTGATCCAATTAGTCACACGTCTCTGCTGTGTAATAGGTGCTGCTGATACAATCAGTCACATGTCTCTGCTGTGTAACAGGTGCTGCTGATTGGAACAATGGAGGGATCCGCTCAGGACCTGAGGAGCACTGCTGGTCTCGTGAGGAACCTCCCGCTGATCCCTTTGCAGGAGTTAAACACACAGTAGTGTAGGGTAACAGGTCTTGTTCTAATGAATTAGAGCATGTTATTTTTCTAATAGTATAGCCCTTTTAACTAGATAATTTCTGAATTTATTGGGGCACTATGAACATCATCAAATAATTAGATGGTATTGTTTCTACTCCCATTGGCACAATCTGCTTAAGTGCAAGAAGCTGATAGGGTGAAATGCTGCATGAATTCCTTTTCAGCTCTGTGCAGTGCGCGTGCAGGATGTTACCTCTGTACAGATTAGCTCTGTACAGTGCGCGTGCAGGATGTTACCTCTGTACAGATTAGCTCTGTGCAGTGCGTGTGCAGGATGTTAACTCTGTACAGATTAGCTCTGCGCAGTGCACGTGTGCAGGATGTTACCTCTGTACAGATTAGCTCTGTGCAGTGCGTGTGCAGGATGTTACCTCGGTACAGATTAGTTCTGTGCAGTGCGCGTGCAGGATTTTACCTCTGTACAGATTAGCTCTGCACAGTGCGTGTGCACAATGTTACCTCTGTACAGATTAGCTCTGCACAGTGCGCGTGCAGGATTTTACCTCTGTACAGATTAGCTCTGCGCAAATGCGCGTGCAGGATTTTACCTTTGTACAGATTAGCTCTGCGAAGTGCGCGTGCAGTATGTTACCTATGTACAGATTAGCTCTGCGCAGTGCGCGTGCAGGATGTTACCTATGTACAGTTAGCTCTGCTCAGTGCGCGTGCAGGATGTTACCTCTGTACAGATTAGCTCTGCACAGTACGGGTGCAGGATTTTACCTCTGTACAGATTAACTCTGCACAGTGCGCGTGCAGGATTTTACCTCTGTACCAATTAGCTCTGCGCAGTGCGCGTGCAGGATACTACCTCTGTACTTGCTGAAGTTTTACGTTGTAAGTAAAAAACTACATTTTAAATAGTAAACAGGAACACAACCCAAACATGTTCTTTCATGATATAGATAGAGCGTACCTGAAAAGCAGGTATATAGGCTCAGAAGCGTGCACGTCTCGAGCACTATATGGCAACAGTTTTGCAAGAATGATTTTAACAATATTATACATTGTACAAACACTGCTATCTAGCATTATTGTAAAACTGCTGCCATATAGTTCTCTAGACACGTTCATAATATGTACCTAGGTATGCTCTTTAACAAAGGATACCATAAGAACAAGTTAATTTGATTATAAAAGTGAATTGGAAAGATTTTTTATTTTTACATTTCATGCTCTATCTCTGGGGCCTATTTATGAAATGTCTGTCCGACATGATCCGATCAGCGAATCATGTCCGACAGACACCGCTGAATGCGGAGAGCAATATGCAACACCGCCCCCTGCACATTTGCGGCCACTAGAGGGGGTGTCAATCAACCCGATTGTATTAGATCGGGTTGATTTCACGAGGTCTCTGTCCGCCTCCTCAGAGCAGGCGGACAGGTTATGGAGCAGCGGTCTTTAGACCGCTGCTTCATAACTAATGTTCCTGGCTCGCCAGAAACACGGGCCTTCAAGCTCCATACAGAGCTTGATAAATGGGCCCCTCTATCTCCCTTCAGCAAAACACATTTGATTTTAGGCAAACATTCTAGTTGTATACCATCCATTATGTTTTCAACTTTTATAGAATAAACTTCACACCTTTTGCAAGAGTGGTACTAAAGGTATAGGGCGCCATGTACTAAATGGCGGGCGGACAGCTTCTTAACTCGCGAAGCTGTCCGCCCGCCTTCGCTACACATGTTGCCCGTCCCTTCAATCACGCGACCAATCACGCGACTGAAGGGGCTGTCAATCACCAAGAGCGAGCGTGCTCTCTGTGATTTTGCTTCGCCACCTAAGAGGTGGCGTAGGGTGTAGGAAGCAGCGGTCTAATGACTGCTGCTTCTTACATTGCGGGAAGCAGGCTCGCATATGCGAACCTGCCCCGCAAAGGCTCCGGAGCAGCTTTCGCTGCTTCGTACATGGAGCTGATAAAGGGTGTGTCATAAAAACCCAAGTGCATCTCTGGTGTAGAAAGGATGGGCTAGATTCATAGAAACTAATAATCCTTTGCCTATAATTCCGAGATTATTATTATTAGTAAGAAACCTCGCATATTAACGGAAAAGCTATTGCTAAGGGGTTAAAACAAATGCAACCACAACTAAATTAAATGTAAATATCTGTAAGTATAGAATATTGGTTATGTCTATTGTGTACTGAAAATTGCCTCTTTGCACAGAACAAGAGGTGTATATATATATTCACAATAAGCGTTTTGGGGTATTCACTCCTTCCTCAGACAAACAAACAATATCAAGCAGTGCAAATATAGAACATAAATAGTCCTGTTTGTAAAACACTGGTTGTGCAAGCGTACACTCCTCTTTAGTTTAATATAGCACTTTGATTGTATTGGGGGATTTATATTGTTACGTTAGGGCGATACATGTAGCGCATGCTGATATGATTGATGTTTTGAATTAGACATGAATAGGTGCAACATCCTATCCTACACTGATATTGTGTTTGATATTATTTGGCCACACCCCACACCCCTCACCTCCATCTACACATTGTTCTGCGTTGTTTGGCCAGGCTATGTAACTAAACACTGTTAGCGATATCTTAGGATTTTTCCAGCTTGATAATATCCTTAACTTATGTAGTCTATGATATGATGTAGTTGGATGACAGTGATTAGGCTTTACTTTTATGAGCACTTATGTTTATTCTTATGACTATATATATATATATATATATATATATATATATATATATATATATATATATATATATATATACTGTATATAAGTATAAAATATAGCAAAGAGAGCGCACTCCCACTCAAATAACATCTACCAGGGTGCAGGCAAATGTAATTATAAAATAAGAAAAAGGCTTGCACTCACTGGATTTGGTTTGATGAAGGGGTAATTGATCCCCGAAACGTCACACATTTTTTGATGTGCTAATTAAAGCACTTTGTCACAATCCAGTGAGTGCAAGCCTTTTTTATATACACACTTATGCTATATTCAACATGATTATTGAAAAGGTTGGGACAGCTGCTGATTTGTTGCACTTTTTGGTGGGAGGAGTTTGTGCTATATTTGCACTGTGTGAGATTGTTTGGTTGTCTGATGAAGATGTGAATACACTGAAACGTCACTGTATTAAAGTCACAGTGTGGTAAATCCAGTGAGTGCTGTTGCCATTTGTATCAGCATTTCTATTCTTTTTGCAAACCCTTTTAGTGAGAGGATACATTCTTTCTCCAACATTTACCATATTAGCTCAGAGGCTTTCTTTTATTTTGGACATTCCAGAATGATTTCAGAACCTACTAAGGCACCGGAGTGCTATGTCTGGCGCTTTGTCAGAAGAATGATGGTACTTGTGAATATTCATCTATTTACACTCCATCAATTCTAGTTTGCAAACTATGCCATAAATTATTTTGCTTTTGGTTTGGCTGCTAGTTTCAAGATTTTCCATACACAGCCAGTTCCTGTCAAGTTTTTGCTCTGACAACATCACCTTACATTAAGGCCTGAGATCAGTGTTTGTGCAACGCTAATCTCTACTAGCACTGATGTATCTCAGGAGTTAAGTACCTGTGAAATACAAGTCCTTGCTTAAGGCTTTTTAAGGTATTGTATGCAAAGGCAGAGAGTTTATTCATCTATGTTCTAGGCGGTTATGCGTCCCAGCTGTTTTTTATTTTCTTTAGCAAGTTATGAAACTCTCTACGTAAAAATACCAGTTTAATTGGTGAAAAAATGTGAGTTTACAGAACTGATGAATAACAATGCTAAAATATCCTAAAAGAGCAAAAATATTTTAATTTAAAATTTGGCTTGTTACCATTTTAAGTTTATAAACAAAGAAAGAGATTTGCTGTCAAATATTTAATGTTTTTTCTGTTACTATTGCTGAAAATGCAACAATTATTGGAGCTTGAAAATTAACTCAAAACTCAAAACTGACTTTTTCATAAAACATTTAAAGGGACACTAAAGTTAAAATTAAACTTTCATTATTCAGATAGAGCATGCAATTTTGAACATCTTTCTAATGTATTTCTATTGTCAAATTTGCTTCATTCTCTTTGTATGCTTTGTTAAAGAGTAGGTTTAGGATCCGAAATGCTCTACTAGGAATTAACTGAACACATCTGGTGAACCAATTAAAAGAGGCATATATGTGCAGACACCAATCACTAGCTAGCTAGCTCCCAGCAGTGCACTGCTGCTTCTAAGCCTACCTAGGTATGCTCTTAAAAAAAGTATAGCAAGAGAGCAAAGCAAATTAGACAACAGAAGTAAATTGAAAAGTTGTTTAAAATTGCATGCTCTGGGGCCTATTTATTATGCTGCGTGCGGACATGATCCGATATAGCGGATCATGTCCGCTGCACATCGATAAATGCAGACAGCATTCGCTCTCAGCATTTATCCCCCAATCGGCCGCTAGCTGAGGTTGTCGATCAACCCGATCTTATTCAATCGGGTTGATTTCTGTCGATTTCTGTCCGCCGCCTCCGAGCAGGCGGACAGGTTATGGAGCAGCGTTCTTTAGACCGCTGCTTCATAACTGCTGTTTCCGGCGAGCCTGAAGGCTCGCTGGAAACACGAGCATCAAGCTCCATACGGAGCTTGATAAATATGCCCCTCTGTCTGAATCATGAAAAAAAAGATTTGGGGTTACATGTCCCTTTAATTATGCAGAAAAACAACAACATTGCAGTGCACACCCATATGGTTATATTGCTTGTTTTTTTCTGCAATCTAAATTAGAAAATTTAGTTTATCCCCTGCCCCAGGGAGGCTATAGTGCATTTGGTGAAATTCAGGAGTCTGACACTCCTACTTACAGCACAGTGATTGCTTGATATGTTTAGGCGCTAATTTATATCTATCCCTAACTGGCCACCGCAAAGTAGATACAAGAAATAACATTTATAATACTTTCCAACTTCCTGCTGCAAAACTATGCAAAGTGTACAAAATATTTTTTAACATATTTTGTATGCTGGTGTTTTGCAATGCAGCATTTTATTTCTGATTCATATATAAAATAGATGTAATATCCTTTTAAGCCTTTATTTTGCCCATTTCCCTTTCTCCTTGTCTCATTCCTTACTTTCCAAACTAACAGGAACTACTTGTGTGTCCACAACTGGTCCATTAGACAGTCTCATTGGCTGAGTAGGGACACGTGACATGCCTCATGTGGTTTTGATTTGTTTGGTATTTCCAGCACAAAAATGTCTGATATTTTAATTAAAAAATGTAATATATTTTAATATGACATTTTTTGCATGCAACAAATAAAAAAAACTGACATTGATGTCCCTTTCATAATTCCAGCTAAATATAATAATATTTAGAAACTGAATTTAGTCTAATAATACTTTCCACAAGACAATTTCCAGTGCTTTACTCTCCCATAAATACACTTTGTATAGATACTTTATAAATACTTTAGAAACTGTGCAATGATAATTTGCTACAGGGTAATGTATAATAGCGCAAATTGCAGTAAATACAACAAACTGATAAAAGGTCTTTATTATGAAATGTAATTGTAATGTACTTTTGTGTAAGTTCTCTGAGCAGGGGCATAATTACAAGGGTCTCAGAGGTCTCAGCTGGTGTTCGTCCTTTCATTAGTGTGCACACATCCATCCTTACAGTACCTCAGCCTTCCTGTGTCTTGGAAAGGGTGCTGGTGAAATCAGAGGAGGGGCCCTGCCAACGACTTTGCCCTGGGGCCGGAGAGGTTTAGTTCAGTTTTATCAATGGACACAGCAACAAGCCAGGTTTTCATGATATCTGAACTAGGCTGCGGACATCAATCTGCCCGATCGTGTATCGTGTCCGACAGACCTCGATGAATGCGGAGAGCAATACGCTCTCTGCATTCAGCATTGCACCAGCAGCTCTTGTGAGCTGCTGGTGCAATGCTGCCCCTTGCAGATTCCCGGCCAATCGGCCGCCAGCAGGGGGTGTTGATCAACCCGATTGTACTTGATCGGGTTGAATTGTGGCGATCTATGTCCGCCTCATCAGAGCAGGCGGACAGGTTATGGAGCATCGGTCTTTAGACCGCTGCTCCATAACTTGCATTTATGGCGGCCCTCAAGCTCGGAGCTTGATAAATGGGCCTTTATGTGTGGTTTATGGGTGTGATCTAGAGGCAGATTCAGTGGGGTTTATGGGTGTGATCTAGAGGCAGATTCAGTGGGGTTTATGGGTGTGATCTAGAGGCAGATTCAATGTGGTTTATGGGTGTGATCTAGAGACAGATTCAGTGTGGTTTATGGGTGTGATCTAGAGGCAGATTCAGTGGGGTTTATGGGTGTGATCTAGAGGCAGATTCAGGGGGTTTATGGGTGTGATCTAGAGGCAGATTCAATGTGGTTTATGGGTGTGATCTAGAGACAGATTCAGTGGGGTTTATGGGTGTGATCTAAAGACAGATTCAGTGTGGTTTATGGGTGTGATCTAGAGACAGATTCAGTGTGGTTTATGGGTGTGATCTAGAGACAGATTCAGTGTGGTTTATGGGTGTGATCTAGAGACAGATTCAGTGTGGTTTATGGTTGTGATCTAAAGACAGATTCAGTGTGGTTTATGGGTGTTATCTAGAGACAGATTCAGTGTGGTTTATGGTTGTGATCTAAAGACAGATTCAGTGTGGTTTATGGGTGTGATCTAGAGACAGATTCAGTGTGGTTTATGGTTGTGATCTAGAGACAGATTCAGTGTGGTTTATGGTTGTGATCTAAAGACAGATTCAGTGTGGTTTATGGGTGTGATCTAGAGGCAGATTCAGTGTGGTTTATGGTTGTGATCTAGAGACAGAGTCATTGTGGTTTATGGGTGTAATCTAGAGACAGATTCAGTGTGGTTTATGGTTGTGATCTAAAGACAGATTCAGTGTGGTTTATGGTTGTGATCTAAAGACAGATTCAGTGTGGTTTATTGTTGTGATCTAGAGACAGATTCAGTGGGGTTTATGGTTGTGATCTAAAGACAGATTCAGTGTGGTTTATGGGTGTGATCTAGAGGCAGATTCAGTGGGGTTTATGGGTGTGATCTAGAGGCAGATTCAGTGGGGTTTATGGGTGTGATCTAGAGACAGATTCAGTGTGGTTTATGGTTGTGATCTAAAGACAGATTCAGTGTGGTTTATGGTTGTGATCTAAAGACAGATTCAGTGTGGTTTATGGTTGTGATCTAGAGACAGATTCAGTGGGGTTTATGGTTGTGATCTAAAGACAGATTCAGTGTGGTTTATGGGTGTGATCTAGAGGCAGATTCAGTGGGGTTTATGGGTGTGATCTAGAGGCAGATTCAGTGGGGTTTATGGTTGTGATCTAGAGACAGATTCAGTGTGGTTTATGGTTGTGATCTAGAGGCAGATTCAGTGTGAATGACCATGTATGATTTTTAGAAAAAAAGGTTATTGAAAGCACTTTAGTAATCTGTATAGTATCAATTAGTGGCACAAAAAGGGTATTGTGTTTCTTTAAAAGGATCTTATTAACACATTTCTGATTAAGGCTTACGGTAAAGTTATCAAGTTTTATAACATAAACAGTCTACTACACTTTTACTATACGAGAATCTGATTTTCATGTCAAAATTAAATCTTCATGTGACAAATAGAGCATATCATGTTAAACTTTCCAATGTACTTATATTATCACACTTGCTTTATTCTTTTTGTATCCTTTGTTGAAGAGTCAGCTCAGGAGCCGCAGTGCACTACTGGGAGCTTGCTGAAAACATTGGGTAAGCCAATGACAAGAGGCATATATGTGCAGCCACCAATCACCAGATAGCTCCCAGTACTTAATTGCTGCTTCTGAGCCTACCTAGGTATACTCTTCAACAAAGGATACTTAAAGAACAACAAGAAAAATTGATACTAGAAGTAAATTTAAAATTGCGCACTCTAGCGGAATCATGAAGGTTTACATTTGACTTTACTGTCCCTTTAAATTAAAATCTTATGACATCTTAGATCTTATGAAAAAACAAACTAAACAATATATGAACAAGATTACATTTGCTAAACAGATTGACAATTTCTTGCAGTGCAGCATTCCTGCGCATCGAATCCTTCCTGACATTGCAGCTGACATCAGCGATATGACTCTGAGCTGATTCATGCACACATAGCAGAGAGATTTTATTACAGAGTATTTTATTCCAACATTTTTGACATTGAGATGAAGAGCTAGCTTAGTTCCAAAGTTCAGTCTTGGGCTCTGAGAGGAAGGAATTTAGTTTTAACTTGTTGCTATGCAAAGCCTGATTTATATTTGTCTTTGACAAGAAAGCTAAAGATAACGATTGGCAAAAGCTGATCTCTAAAACGCATGTGAAATTGCGTCCCTCAAATAATGAAACAATGTTCATTGCTCTCGTGTTTCTGGCTGCACACAAGGTGTTGCTTTACTTCTCAAGCTTCAGATGGGAGTAACTGAAGTAGAAATAATTGTCTCCTATGTTTGCCTTTCTGTTATATACATATACACACACACTATCTATCTATCTATTGGGTTTTTGTAAAGCGAGGCTACTCACCCATAAGGGTCTCAGGGTGCTTGCGGTTGCTGCAGTTCAGTCGAAGAGCCAGGTATTGAGGTCCTTTTTTAACTTAGTTAGGGAGGTAGCTTGTCTGAGGCGCAGCGGGAGAGTGTTCCATGTCTTGGTTGTCAGGTGAGAGAAGGATCTGCCTCCCACTGTGGTCTTCCTGATGCAGGGCATGACTGTGAGGGCTTAGTCGGCCGATCAAAGCTGTCTGTCGGTGGTGTAGAATGTGACATGGTGGTTGACGTATTCGGGACCGATGTTGTGGAGGGTCTTGAACGCATGGGAGAGAAGTTTGAACGTGATTCTTTTGTTGATGGGTAGCCAGTGCAGGTCTCGTAGGTGTTTGGTGATGTGGCATAGGCGAGGGAGGTTGAGGATGAGTCTGGCCGAGGTGTTCTGGATGCGTTGGAGTCTGTTTTGGAGCTTGGTGGTGGAGCCGGCATAGAGTGCGTTGCCGTCGGCTGCTGGTGAGGGTGTGGGTGACTGTCTTCCTGGTCTCGGTTGGGATCCACTTGAAGATCCTTCCCAGCAGGTGGAGAATGTGGAAGCATGAAGAGGGGACGGCATTAACTTGTCGGTCCATGGAGAGTGATAAGTCCAGGATGATGCCTAGGTTTCATGCGTGGTCGGTGGGGGTAGGTGGGTGTCCAAGAGCTGTGGGCAACCACGAGTTATCCCAGGCGGATGTGGTGGGTCCAAGGAGGAGGAGTGGTGGGGTCTCTGGTGAGTGAGATGTTCAGTTGGGTGTCATCGGCGTAGGAGATGATGTTGAGGTCTTGTCACCGGACGATGGCAGCAAGGGGGGCCATGTAGATGTTGAAGAGGGTAGGGCTCAGTGAAGAGCCTTGAGGTACACCCTAGCTGATCTCTGTGGGCTTGGAGGTGGAGGGCGGGAGTCTCACTTTCTGGGTTCTGCCGGTGAGAAAAGAGATGCAAGACTGTGCGAGTCGAATGCTGCTGAGAGATCCAGGAGGATGAGGGCAGCGGTCCCTCCTCGGTCGAGTAGGGTGTGGATGTCGTCTGTGGCGGTGAAGAGGGCGGTCTCAGTGCTGTGGTTGCTCCTGAAACCGGACTGGGATGGTCCAAGGTGTGGTTGGCTTTAATGTGGTCTACGAGTTGAGCGTTGATTGCCTTCTTGATGACTTTGGCTGGAAAGGGGAGTAGTGAGATGGGACGGACGTTCTTAGGGTCCTTGGAGTCTGCCATGGGTTTCTTCAGCAGGGGGTTCACCTCTGCGTGCTTCCATTCTTCCGGGAAGGTGCTGATCTTGATGGAGCAGTTGATGGGGCAGCGGAGTTCGGGGCGATGGTGTCACCCGCTTTGTTGAAGATGTGATGCGGGCATGGGTCCGAGGTTGCTCCAGAGTTGATTGATCTCATGATCCTTGGGTGTCCTCTGTGGTGAGGGGGCTCCAGATGGTCAATGGGGGGTAGGCGGAAGTGTTTATGGGTGCTGTGTCATTGGGGGTTGGTGGGTTGACTGTGCTGATTGAGGTCTGGGGCGATAAGCTGTCGTAGATGTTGATGATCTTGTGATGGAAGTATGTGGCAAGGTTGTCACAGAGGTCCCGGGAGGGCGGGATGTTGTTGGTGTCGCTGTTGGGTTTAGAGAATTATTTGATGACTGTGAACAGCTCATTGCTGTTGTGGGCATTGGCGTTAATTCTGTCTTGGATTGCTGTTTTCTTGATGGTTTTAATGAGGTGGTGGTGGGTGGTGATTGCTTCTTTGTAGGCGGCTTTGTCCGAAGGGGTCTTGCTGGATCTCCAGGTTCTTTCTAGTCATCTGCAGTGGCATTTGAAGTCCCGGAGGACCGGGGTGAACCAGCTGGCTTTGTTGGTGGGTTGGCAGCTGGGCGGTTTCTTGAGGGGGGTGAGGGTGTTGGCGCAGTCGGTTATCCAGCGGTGGAGATTGCGGGCAGAGGAGTTGGCGTTTGTGGAGGTCGCTGGGTGGGAACTTGTTCAGGGTGGAGTACAGCTGGTCTTCAGTGATGTTGTTCCAGTTTCTGCGGGGTGGATGGTGCTGCCGAAGATGTCTGGTGGGTTTGTTGAAGGAGAAGTGTATGCAGTGGTGGTCAGTCCAATGGAGTTCGACTATGTGGTTGACTGAGACATGGTTGCAAGCAGAGAAGATCGGGTTGAGGGTGTGTCCAGCTACGTGGGTTGGGGAGTTGACGAGTTGCTTCAGTCTAATGGTTCCAAGGTTTTCCAGAAGGTTGGTTGTGTTGTGATCATTTGGGTTGTCTAGGTGGAAGTTGAGATCGCAGAGGAGGATGTAGTCGGTTGAGGCAAGGGCATGGGGTGCGATGTGGTCGGTGATGGAGTAGCAGAAGGCGTGGCATGGTCCAGGAGGTCTGTAGATGAGGGTGCCGCGGAGGGTGGTTTTGGGGTTGATCTGGATCTTGAAGTGTAGGTGTTCTAAGTCTGGTGATTGGTCGTTGGAGCTGGTTGTGATGTGGAGGGAGTGTTTGTGAACGATGGCAATGCCTCCTCCAGGTCGGTTGCTGTGGTCTATGTAGGTGATCTTGTAGCCGTGGGGGATGGCAATGTCAGGCGTTGAGGTGGGGTTCAGACAGGTCTCGGTGAGGAAGGTGACGTCTGGGGAGGTGGAGTCGAGCAGGTTCCAGATTTCGACGGGGTGCTTGTGTACGGAGTGGGTGTTGAGGAGGATGCAGTTGAGGTGGTTGCGGCTGTTTTTGCGTAGGTCAACTGGTTGGGTTGTGGTCCGAAGGGAGGAGAAGGAGCAGTTGTGGCAGGTGAAGGATCCTCTGTTGTTTGTCGGGGATGCGTGGTGACAGGCAGACGATCTGCCAATGTCGAGAGCATGGAGGGTGCAGGCGTCATAACGCTGGCGGTTGCAGGAACCAGGATTTGTGGTGCTGGGCGTGGTCCAGGCATGGACGGGAACTGACGGGTGCGCAGCAGCCACTAAGTAGAGGAGAGAAGTGGGAGGGCTGGGCAGCTGGGAGGCATGTAACGGCCCTGGGGAGGGGGGGGGGTGTGAAGCAGTGGGGAGCACTGGGGGGAAGCTTAAGGAACAATGAATTGGAAGCAGCAGGAGTGGCAGAGAGGCAGAGCCTTGTCAGACAATGCACTCACACACACATACAATCAAATACACACACACATATACACACACACACACTTATACACACACACAAACACATATACACACACACAAACACATATACACACACACAAACACATATACACATGCACTTACACACAGACACACACACACATATACACAAACTCACACACATACACACACTCACACACACACACACACACACACACATATACACACACACTCACACACACATACAAACACACACTACAACACACATATACACACACACACTTATACACACAAACACACACATACAATCAAATACACACACACATATACATATACACACACACATATACACACACACTCACACACACAAACACACACATACAATCAAATACACACACACACATATACATATACACACTTATACACACACACACAAACACATATACACATGCACTTACACACACTCACACACATATACACAAACAAACTCACACACATACATATACACACATACATATACACACACACTCACACACATATACATATACACACACACACACACACACAAACACATATACACACACACACTACAACACACATGTACACACACTCACACACACATATACATATACACACACACACACATACACACAAACACATATACACACACACTCACACACACACATATACAAACACACACTACAACACACATATACATATACACACACTCACACACACATACACACACACATATACTGGCTGTTTAATGATGTGAGTTGCTATAAACAATACCCTGAGGAGTATGGTGCTCTGTATAAATATGATGAGTATATATACCCTGATGAATATGCTGTGCTGTATAATGATGTGAGTTTCTATACACAATACCCTGAGGAGTACGCTGCTCTGTATAAATATGATGAGTATCTATACAGATAAATATGCTGTGCTATATAATGATGTGAGTTTCTATACACAATACTCTAAGGAGTACGCTGCTCTGTATAAATATGATGAGTATCTATACAGATAAATATGCTGTGCTATATAATGATGTGAGTTTCTATACACAATACCCTGAACAGCACGCTGCTCTGTAACCTGAAGTGCGCAAAAAGCCGAACCTACAATATTGCGATTATTTTAATGTATTCTCCTATATACTTCAATGGAACGTGAAAAGTGGGAAAAATGAACACCCTACTCGTGCGCAAACCCTATCACAATTTCTTCAGTGCCCTAACCTGACATGAAATATTACTATTTCCCTTTCCAATGTTCTACACATACCAGAATATGTTCTATGCCTTATTAAATGTGTATATATGATATTTTGGTACAATATATATCTATACCTCTATATATACATAATTATATATATATATATATATATATATATATATATATATATATATATATATATATATATATATATATATATATATATATAAAAAGAAATATCTATTTAAAAATACTTAGGACATATTCCCTTAAGTGAAGAACATTAGAATGTGAAATATTTACCGTACAAACACAGTTAAACACTTTATTAAATTTGAATATTGCAAAAATGTGATTTTACATGTTTTCAGCTATCTAACCCCTTCACCCAAAAAGACATATATATGTCTTGCGGTACTTTGCTTGTCATACCTCAAGACGTATACATATATATATATATATATATATATATATATATATATATATATATATATATATATATATACACACTATATATATATATATATATGTCTGAACTACAGGAAGCTCCAGCAGTCTCGGCTGTTAAGTTACAGCCGAGAGCTGGAGTTCCTGGGTTACAGGCATCTGCCCCCATATGGAACCGGAGCATGATTGAATTGTTACAGACGGTGACACTGTGTAAGTGAAGAACATTGGAATGTTAAATATGTAAGTAAATATACAGTAAAACACATATAAACACATAAATACATATGTATACATATATAGACATAACTATACACACATATACACATTTACACATGTATTGTATCTCTATGTTAAAGTCCTTTGCAGCCTTTTTTTTCCCCTCAAACACCTGAGACCTCATATATTTAAGCCCTTATAACTTTTGTATGCAATTTTTTTTTAATATTTTTTTTCCCAGACAGTGTTATTAGGAGTTAAACTGTACTTTTTAATATATTTTTGATGTGTTTTGTGACTCTTTATTTGAGCGTAACAGTTAACCAGACCTCTGAAGTTGGGCTAACCCGGCGCATGGTAAATTCAATTGTGCTTGCGCAACAGACTTTACTTTCAGCTTATAATACGTGCGCTACTTCCGGCACGTGCAAACACTTCCAATAAACCTTATATCGCTTTTGTGCAACACTTAGCATTCCACTCGTAATCTGGGACTTAATATGCAGAATCCTTCAGAGATATCTGGGTGCTAATAAAAACGACATTGCAAAATCAAGATATGACCTATTGAAGGAAATAGAAAGAGGGAAAATGCCTTTAAATTTGCTTTTTAGATGCAATTACTTCCTTCAACATCAATCTGTCGGCATTGTATAGATGACTCATTTGTTGGTGAATTGACAGAGTAACATGAGCTAATATTAACTGCCACAAGATAATGACCCCTGTTAGTTTAACCCATAGAACAGTAGCCTTCATTTGATACATTTTGTTATGTGATAGGCAACTAAGCACAATAATGCAGAGCACTTCCCCAATGTTAAATTTATCAGCTCCAAAGAATACCATGGGAACTAGAGAGGTTTGATTAATAGGAGAGCCCTATAAATTCTTAGTGAATCTTGGCCAGCTTTCATAAAATACCTTTCGTGCTCCATTGAACCCAGGTGACTTTAAAGGGACAGTAAACACCAGAATTTTAGTTGTTTAAAAAAATATATAATCCCTTTATTATCCATTCCCCAGTTTTGCATATCCAACAGTTATAATAATACACATTTTACCTCTGTAATTACCTTGTATATAAGCCTCTGTAACCTGTCCCCTTATTTCAGTTCTTGTGACAGACTTGCATTTTAGCCAATCAGTGCTCACTCCTATATAACTCCACGTGCATGAGCACAATGTTATCTATGTGGCACACATGAACTAACACCCTTTAGTGATCAAAATGCATTCAGTTTAGAGGTGGCCTTCAAGGTCTAAGAAATTAGCATATGAGCCTACCTAGGTTTAGCTTTCAACTAAGAATACCAAGAGAACAAAGCAAAATTGGTGATAAAAGTAAATTGGAAAGTTGTTTAAAATGGCATGCTCTATCTGAGTCATGAACGTTTATTTTGGACTTGACTGTCCCTTTAAGCATCATTAAAGTGAAGGTAAACTTTGATGAATGAAAGCCCATTTTTAAAAAAAAAATACTAATAAAAACAGGGGCACTTTCATTCATCAAAGTTTAGAAAGAAGCCATTTAGAAAGCAGCAGTTTTGATTAAAAACTTACCTTTGTTCTTCTCACAGCCAGAGCAGCTTCCCCACCTGGAGATCCTCTCTTCATACGTCATCAATGACTAATCCAGCTTCCTCCAATCACAGCTTTTCCCCCAGGGTAGTCATTCCCTGAGGCCATGCCGTGATTGGAGGAAGTCGGATTAGTCATTGCTGATGTGTGAAGAGAGGATCTCCGGGTGGGGGAAGCTGCTCTGGCTGTGAGAAGAACAAAGGTAAGTTTTTAATCAAAACTGCTGCTTTCTAAACTTTGATGAATGAAAGTGTCCCTATTTTTAATAGTATTTAAAAAAAAAAAACGTGCTTTCATTCATCAAAGTTTACCTTCACTTTAAGGGTTAATTCCCTATTTTTTAACAATAACATTAATATGACATAAAAACAATAACTTCAAGAGAAACATCTTTTTAACAAACATGTTTGCAAAAATTGTTTTAGAAGAGTTATCACAAGTTTTTTATTACTTTTTTTTAAATTTCTATTTTGCTGATCTTTTGCAATTCATTGCTTAGTTGTTGGTAAATACTTTGCAAAAAATGGCGTATTATCCTTATTTTAGGGAGACGATAAATTTAATGAAGAATCCCTCTGCGCACATTCTTTTAGTGACTGTTTTATATCTGTTACTAATTATGCTAAGCAGATGAGATAGACAAAACCTAATGTGGCACTGCCCATTATTTTATAGAAACTAAAACTTTATAAGGATATCTTCAATATTTATTTCACAAATATATCAAACATAGTAATCCAGCAAAATACATCATGGAATTGCTTCCACAATCAAAAGAGTTGTACAACAAAAGAAGTATCCGTTGAAGAATTCTACAACATATTTCAAAACGTTCTGATAAATAAAAAGTCCATAATTGTGATAGGATATTTGCCTTTAAAATGAATATCTAAGTTGCGTAAGACAATTTCCATTATTTGGGTCCCGGCTCTCAGATCCAATCTATTAGAAGTTTGATTTTTAGATTTTATTTTATTATTATTAATTAATGAATTAGTTAGTTCCCCTTTCTCATACTAGCTTTGTGAAACATTATAAATGGTTCCCATTGTATTAAATCTCATTCAGGTAGATTACGAGTTATGCGCACTATAGGGAATATAACAAACCCAACTAAAGTTGCGTTATTTCACCCTCTATAGCGCAGCCATTACAAGTTTTGAAACAGCTGGCTTGTGCGTGCAATATGGTTGCGTTGAGCTTCATACCGCACAAAATGCAAGCGCTGTTTTGATGTGCTCGTGCACACTTTCCCCATAGACATCAATGGGGAGAGTGTGTCAGAAAAAAACCTAATACCTGTGATCGCGGAATGAAAAGCTCCGTAACGCAGCCCCATTGATGTCTATGAGGGAAAAAAAGTAACATTTAAACACCCTAACATAAACTCTACGTCTAAACACCCCTAATCTGCTGCCCCCGACATTGCCGACACCTACATAATGTTATTAACCCCTAATCTGCCACTCCCGATATGGCCGCCGCCTATTAATAAATCTATTAACCCCTAATCTGCCACTCCCGATATCGCCGCCACTATACTAAAGTTATTAACCACTATCCCCCCGCACCCCAACATCGCCCACACTATAATAAATCTATTACCCCTATTCCACCGCTCCTGACATCGCCACCACCAAATAAAGCTATTAACCCCTAAACCTCTGGCCTCCCACATCACCACCACTAAATAAACCTATTAACCCCTAAACCGCCAGCCCCCCACATCGCAACAACCTAAATTAAACTATTAACACCTAACCCTAACCGTAACCCTAAACCTAACCCTAACTGTAACCCTAAACCTACAATTATTAACTAAATAATACCTATTCAAAACTAAATACATACTTACCTGTGAAATAAAACCTAAGCTAGCTACAATATTGTAACTAGCTTAGGTTTTAATTTTATTTCACAGGTAAGTTCGTATTTATTTTAACTAGGTAGACTAGTTAGTAAATAGTTATTAACTATTTACTAGCTATTTAGTTAAAATAAATACAAACTTACCTGTGAAATAAAACCTAAGCTGCCTTACACTAAAACCTAACATTACAAAAAATAAAAAACACTAAAATTACAAAAATAAAAAAACCTACCATTACAAAAAATAACAAACAAATTTTTCCAAAATAATAAAAATTATTCCTATTCTAATACCCTTTTACAAAAAAATAAAAAAAAAAACCCAAAATAAAAAACCCTAATATATAATAAACTACCAAAATGGCCTTTTGTAGGGCATTGCCCTAAAGATAATAGCTCTTTTCCTACAAAAGAAAAACAAACACCCCATAACAGTATACAAACCCCCATCCCCCAAACACACAAAACAAAATTAAAGTAAAACCTAATCTACCCATTGCCCTGAAAAGGGCATTTGTATGGGCATTGCCCTTAAAAGGGCATTCAGCTCTTTTTCCTGCCCTTAAAAGGGCATTCAGCTCTTTTATGTAATGCCCAACCCCTAAAGCGATGATGCGCGGAGGCAGAGGTCCAGGTGAAGGTCCAAGACGGAGGTTCAGGCGGAGGTCCATCGTTCCGACATGGAGGTCCTCTTCATGCGATTGTCCGCTGCATACTGAGGATTAAAAAGGAAGGTACCCCTTTTATACTGGGGGTACCATTGCATTCCTATTGGCTGAAAATTTTGAATCAGCCAAAAGGAATTAGGGCTTCTACAATCCTATTGGCTGTTCAAATCAGCTAATAGGATTTAAGCAGCTCTCATTCTATTGGCTAATTCAAATCAGTTTTATGGTTTGGGCTTTTCTTCAAAGAGCTAAATGCCCTTTTCAGGGCAATGCAAAAGAGCTAAATGCCCTTTTAAGGGCAATGCCAATACAAATGCCCTTTTCAGGGCAATGGGTAGCTTAGGTTTTTGTTAGAGTTAGTTTTTTTTTTATTTTGGGGGTTGGTTGGGTGGTGGGTTTTACTGTTGGGGGGTCTTGTGTTTTTTTTACAGGTAAAAGAGCTGTTTAACTTAGGGCAATGCCCTACAAAAGGCCCTATTAAGGGCTATTAATAGTTTATTGTAGGCAAGGTTTTTTTTTATTTTGGGTGGGCTTTTTTATTTTTATAGGGCTATTAGATTAGGTGTAATTCTTTTTTATTATTGATAATTTCATTTGTAATTTTTTGTAATTTAGTATTTTTTGTAATTACTTTGTAATTTTTATAGTAGTGTTAGGATTTTTTAATGTGTATTTTAGTTTTCTTTATAGTTAGTTTAATTTTAGTTTAATAGTTATATTAGTTTAATTGTTAGTTTAAACTTAGTTTTTTTTAACTTGACAGGTAAGTTTTAATTTAAGATAGGGACATTTTAATTTTAATATAAAGTTAGGGGGCGTTAGGTTTAGGGGTTACTAGTTTAAATGTGTTTATTGCGATGTGGGGGCTTTCGGTTTAGGGGTTAATAGTTTATTTTAGTATATTTCATTGTGGGGGCTTGCGGTTTAGGGGTTAATAGGTTTATTATAGTGGCGGCGAGTGGCGGAATAGGGGTTAATATCTTTATTATAGTGGCAGCGATGTCGGTGGGGTGGCAGATTAGTGGTTAATAAGTTTAATATAGTGTTTGCGATGCGGGATGGCCTCGGTTTAGGGGTTAATAGGTAGTTTATGGGTGTTAGTGTAATTTGTAACACTTTAGTTATGAGTTTTATGTAACAGTTTTGTAGCGTAAAACTCATAACTACTGGTCTTAGATTGCGAAACGGATCTTGTCGGTATAGGCTGGAACGCAAGCTTTTTAGCCTCACCGCAAAACTTGTAATGGCTGCGCTATGGGAATCCCAGGAAAAAAACTTCATTTTTATGAGTTGGGGACTGACCTTGCGTTACAGGCTAAAAGGCTTGCGGTACAGCTATACCGACAAGACTTGTAATGGCGGCGGTGCTGTTTTAACGCTGAAATTACCATTTTTTTCAGTGTTAAAACCCGAACGCAAAACTCGTAATCTAGGTGTATATTATTTAAAGTTTTAGCTGATAAGCTAGCCATATTGTAGTGATGAATTATCTTGATTTTTTACATTTTTTTTATATAAGCAATTTATTTAGAATTTCTCATGTCATACTATGCACTATTTAATGCTTTGTTAGTGGTCAAATTATGTAGGTTATACAAAACAAAATCGACTTCAGCGCAATTTTGCAAACACAGCAAATAAAACAAGATACATGGATCTCTTATACCTTGGCATTTTTTTACCATTTCTCTATTTGTTTCAAAGTGTGGGCACAGGGGAAACATCGTTCAAAATCAATCCACCAAAAGTGCACAAAAATTGCAATCTCCCCCACCTAATTAGACAAAAACCATTGTGATCACAAAACGCAATAAACAACAAAAGAAACAAACAAATCAATACGATCAAATACAAATCACACACAATGCAACAAAACAAAAACTGAGCTGATACAAATAAAATTACATAATTAATAGTTGCAACACGTAGCAATCCCGGTTGCGGGTACAAAGTTTACACAGTCCTCTGTGAATCGTCTCCCTAAAAACCAAAGATGGAAACTTCTTAGGCAATATCCAAGATCCACAAAAGAAGATAATATCCATACTCACATAGAGAATTGCAGCGTCAGTCCGGATAGAAAGAAGACAATGTCACTAGAACAATCTCGCCCCGTTGAGATAACTGCCCGGTCTGTACCTTTGCAGCCTTTTCTGGATTCCATTCCAACTCAGAGAGACTTTCCTGGGTTGCAGCTTACGGTAGCTCTACAAATCTAAGATCAAAGTCTTTTTCAATCTCAGTCAACCACATATCACATATCTATAGCATGTCCTTAAAGAGATATACACCTCTCTTAAAACTACATATTTAGAGTAATTAAGATATGTGATAACATTGATAAATATTAGAATTATCTTGTTTTTATGAAGCTGAAACTTGGTGCTGTTGTCTTCTAAAATTGAGCTAAGCATAGTCTAACAATGGTACAAACAGTCATAGCTAACTTACAATTTTTTTCTGAGACATGTGGAATTGGTAAATGTAATAAGGCATGTTCAGGAGACAATGTGATCTGTTTTTGGAAAATGGAACTGAGGAGGGAAGAAGCTTATGTGTAAATAGGTTCCCCAGTCCTGAAACCTCTAAAACAAAGCTAGGAAGAAAGGTTTTCTTGTTTGCTGAATCTTGTTGGATAGAAGTACCATTTGAGGGCAACCTTAAAAAAATGTTCTTTAAGCGTTGCATTATGCGAGAAAGATAAGCTTTGGGATAAATTGGTAACCCATGTTTTAATTGGCCATGTGTTACCTAGGTCTTGTTCCCATTTTAGCATGAGGTGTGTCTTGCTTTCCCCAGGAGTAGAATTAAAAATCAGGTATAATATGGATATCAGGGCCTTTAAGTGGTTCTTGGATAGGCATATAGACTCTAATGTAGTGTTTGTGGGAATCTTTGTGTTGCCTAGAATTGCTAGTACTCTGGATTTCAACTGTAGATAGTGGTACCATATACCCCCCCAAAAATAACTACATATCGATCAAAACACCATATACCTATGGCATACGTTAAACGCAAAATACCCTCTAATTTAAAATAGATCTAGGGTAACACCTTTAATACTCCCTTATTCCTCAATCAACATACATGTGCAACAGAAATGGGCCAACAAGGGCCTTTACAGAATAGCAGATGCTTTCATAGATGACAAAATATTGTCATTTGAGCAATACCTTCAATATTTAAACAAGTATAATTTTTTTTAAAATATCTTCATACTACTATCAGCCTAATTTTTGCTTTAAACATATCTTGTCTAGAATGTTTTTGTTTAATATCCCTTTAAATGAAAATGCTTTTCAGGTAAAGTACATAACAAGTTACTAAGCAAACTTTCATCTAACTTATGTTTGTTTTTACAGGTCTCAGTCTGTATCACCTCCACCTGTTCTATCCCCTGTTAGAACGCCGTCATATCCTCTAAGTGATAGTGAAGAATTCTGCAAGTCCAGCCGACTGTCCAATTTACCAAGTACTAAACTGGTTATTAAAGACTGGACACCTAGAGGTTCTAGTTTACGAGAAACCCACCTACAAGCTTCAGGCATTGATTCAGCCAACCACTTGCTGAAAGCGGTTAGTGTCACATGCTTGGATAAAAGGCTATCTGTATTTAAAGGCCCCATTCAAAAAGAAAATGTACAAGAAATCAAGGACAGCGATGTGATAGGCAACTGCCAGCTTAACCGGAGTACACTCTCCTTAGGTTCTGCTGCCAACCAGCGTAACAGACCCCACAACAGAACCACAGTACGTTCTAAAGCACTTGACATTAGAAGAAAAATCTCAGAATGGGAATGCAGAAGAGAGTCTACTCCCAAACTGAGCTTGTTTGTGGACAAAGGAGACCAAGGGGACAGATCTGCTAGTGAAGGATGTGCCAGCATGTTGACTTCACCATGCAGTGAAAAAACTTTTGATTTCAAAGGCTATCGGAGAATGAGCAGAACATTTTCTGAGTGTTCCTACCCAGAAACAGAGGAGGAAGAGGGCTTAGAACGAGACTCACTTCATAGGTTTGATAGGAGGCCCAGCCGGACTGAACCAGCCAATGCTTTTGTTAGAGGTCACACTAGAAAAGAGTCTTCAGCTGTTCTGAACAGAATTAAAAAAATTGAACAAGCATTAAAGGAAAACCCTGGTATGGGCCTTCCTCAGTTACCAAGTAGCTGCTATAGTGTTGATAACGGAAGAAAAAAATCCCTAACATTAGGTTCTCTTGACGCTCCAAATGAGAGTGTGAGCAGTAGCAAAAGTGTAAATAATAGTAATGAGCAAGAACATTGTATTGAAAGTAATGCCAAAATAAAACAAGCTGCAAACTCGAGTAGCTCCAGTGTGGCTCCTGAGAGCCCAGATGCTGAGGTCAACCCTGTGCCAAAACCCAAAAGAACCTTTGAATATGAAGCTGATAAAAGGCACAAAAGCTCACCAAATAATGGTCTACCTCCTTCACCAAGTCCAGTTTCTCCCCCTCCTCTACCATCCACACCTGCACCTCCTGTCACCAGAAAACTGAAGAAAGACCTACATCGAAAATCCCAAAGCAGGTAAAATGACAATCTTTTTAAATGATGGGGTTTATCAGGAAAGTACACATGTAAGCTGCTGTTTGAAGATATTTAGTATTGGTGGCAGCAATGGGGTTGCACATTCTGGGCCAGATTACAAGTGGAGCGCAATAGTTTGCGCCATAAGGGGTATATATTGCATATTGCGCTCATTGGGCTTACCGCTGGTATTACAAGTTGAAAGTAAATGTGATAAGTGCAATCGTGATTTACGATAGAATCATTACCGCGATCTTAGAGCTGTGGTTAATGGTTTGGGGAAAATAAAAAAGTTGCACAAAACACATAAAAAATTCATTACAAAGTACAGTTACACTTATAATAACACTGTCTAATAAAAATTATTTTCAAACAATATTGCACACAAAAGTTATAAGGGCTCAAAGTTATGAGATCTCAGGTAAATATGTCTATATATGTGTACATATGAATTTATATATATATGTCTTTACAGACATATATATATATACACATATAAACACATAAATACATATGTATACATATATATATAAGTGCATTAGAGCCTTTTGCCGTTAAGTAGATGAAAACATGTAAAAACATATGTATGCAATATTCATAATAAAGGTTTTAACCATGTATGTACTGTAAATATTTCACATTCCAATGTTCTGCACATAGGGGAATATGTTCTTTGTATTTTTAAATCGATATTTCTATATATATCTGTATATATATCTATACCTATATATATATATATATATATATATATATATTTATATATATGTATAAATATATATTTGTTTAAAAAACATTTTTGTGTCTGCAGGTTAAGAAATCTAAAGCTGTGCTGCAGTTAGTGTAGTTGAGATGAACTAAAACGGTATTTTTAATTATATGTGTATAATAACACAATATTGAAATTAAGGGACATAATACTCATATGCTAAATTTTTTGAAAGTGCTTCAGAATAACTGTAAAAAGCTGACAAGAAAATATCACTTGAACATCTCTATTTAAAAAGGAAGATATTTTACTTCAATATTTCTTCAGCTCACCAGAGTAAGTGCTCTGTGAACAGTTATACTTCAGCTGCTGTCCAGCTGCAAGTTGAAAAGAAAAAAAAAAAAAGTCAATCAGCTTGAGCAGTGCTGAGGTAATGCATTGCTTTGCTGTGTGAGATTTCATAGTAATCTTTTTTAAACTGAATAGGGAAATAACATTACTGTGCCTGCACATGTCAGATGCAGAGATGCAAGTCATGTGACTCGCATTCCGATAGGCTGCGTAAAGTCTCTTCACAGTGGGGTATGAATACATACGATTTTTTGAGGTAAATATCTTCATTTTTTTACACAGAGATGTTCAGATGATATTTTCTAATCAGCTTTTTACAGTTATGCTGCGTCACTTTCAAGTGCTTGAACATTTTGGTACCATGTCCCTTTAAGTTAATTTTTATATGATATTTAAATCCATGTGTAATGACATTTAATTAAAGGGACATGAAACCCAACATTTTTCTGTCATGATTCAGATAGAGAATGCAATTTTAAGCAACTTTCCAATTTACTTCTATTATTTAATTTGCTTATTTCTCTTGTTATCCTTTGGTGAATGCTTTATCTAGGAAAGCTCAGGAGCAGCAGAGAACCTAGCTTCTAGCTGCTGATTGGTAGCTGCATATAGATATATCGATTGTGATTGGCTCACCCATGAGTTCAGTTAGATACCATTAATGCATTGCTGCTACTTCAACAAATGATACCAAGAGAATGAAACAAATTAGATAATAGAAGTAAATTAGAAAGTTGTTTAAAATTGTATTCTCTATCTGAATCATGACAGAAAAAAATTGGGTTTCGTGTCCCTTTAAGTACAATAAGCATTTTCTTTTAACCATATACTAATATTTGCATTTCAATCCACCTAAATTATATCAAACGCCTGGAGTCTCTTTAGTGTCGTAATTTACGTATTGATCATGTATAATATATGTAGCTAATGTTTATATATTGCCAATTTAAGTCCAAACTATACTTTCATGATTCAGATAGAGCAAGCAATTTTAAACATACACACAGATAGATAGATAGATAGATAGATAGATAGATAGATAGATAGATATTACTGTGCAAAAGTTTTAAGGCAGGTGTGAAAAAATGCTGTAAAGTAAGTTTGCTTTTAAAAATAGAAATGCTAATAGTTTTTTTCATCAATTAACGAAATGCAAAGTTATTGAACAGAAGCAAATCTAAATCTAATCAATATTTGGTGTGACCACCCTTTGCTGTCAAAACTGCATCAATTCACTTGTGCAAAGTCATTTTTTGTTGGCATATAGTCAGATGCATGATTCAACAATTATACCAAACAAGTGCTAATGATCATCAATTTAATATGTAGGTTGAAACACAATTATTATCTGAAACTGCTAGTTTAAAGGGACATTATACACTAGATTTTTAGTTTTGCTTATTTTTAAATAACATTGTGCTGATTTTCAGACTCCTAATCAAGCCCCAAAGTTTAAGAGGTATACTGATGTATACAGACTTCAGACTGCTTCTGTTTGTATAATAGGCCTTTTCATATGGGGGGTTCTGCTATCAGCCCCTTTCAGTGGGTGTCCCAGGCTTATTTTATTAACAGTGTTAAATTGTCAGCTTCTAAGTAAGTTTTTAAAATGTTTTACACTGTATTTTTATATCAGTATCTGTGCAAATTATTCTTTATAGTAGTGCATATTACATGCAGTTAAATGAAAATTGGTGTATACTGCCCCTTTAATGTCAAAAGTCATACACCATGGCAAGACTAAGCACAGCAACTAAGTAGTTATATTGCATCAGCAAGGGCTCTCCCAGGCAGAAATTTCAAGGCAGACAGGGGTTTCCAGATGTGCTGACCAAGCTCTTCCGAAGAAGGACAAGTAAACGGACAACATTGAGGACCGTAGACATATTGGTTGGCCGAAGAATCTTAGTGTAGATGAAAGACTCATTATGCTTACTTCCCATCAGAATCAGAAGATGTCCAGCATTGCCATGAGCTTAAAATTGGCAGAAACCAGTGGAATCCTGGAACACCCATCTACTGTCCGTAGAAGTCTGGTTAGAAGTGGTCTTCATTGAAGACTTGTGGCCAAAAAGCCATACTTCTGGCATGGAAACAAGGCTAAGTGACTCAACTATACATGAAAACACAGGAACTAGGGTGCAGAAAAATAGCAACAGGTGCTCTGCCCTGATGAGTCAAAATTATAAAGATTTGTCTGTATCAGAACGCAGTTTGTTTGCCGCAGGGCTGGAGAGCGTTACAAAAAGAGGTTCCTTGCAAGTTTGGGGCTGCATTTCTGGAAATGAGGTTGAGGATTTGGTCAAAATCAATACTGAGAAGTAGAGGCTGATACTTATCCATACCATCACGGAGGTATCTTATTGGCCCAATTTTTTAAACAGCATGATAATGACCCCAAACACACAACCAAAGTCGTTAAGAATGATCTTCAGAGTAAACAAGAACAAGGAGTCCTGGACGTTATGGTATGGCCCCCACAGAGCCCTGATCTCAACATTATTGACTCTGGGTATTACATGAAGAGACAGAAGCAACGGAGGCTGCCTAAATTCATATAAGAATTTTGGTTAGCTCTTCAAGATGTTTGGAACAACCTAGCTGCTGAGCTCCTTAAAATAACTGAGTGCAAGTGTCCCTAGAAGAATTGATGCTGTTTTGAAGGCAAAGTGTGGTCACTCACTTTAAACTCCTAAAGGCTCACACTCACTGGACTTTTGAAATGTAAGTTACTTATTTTTATGTAAATAAGTCACTTTTATATATTTAAAAAGTCCAATAAGTGCAAGTGTTTATGATTTTATATCTATCTATCTATCTATCTATCTACAGTATATCTATCATCTATCTATCTACAGTATCTATCTATCTATCTATCTATCTATCTATCTATCTATCTATCATCTATGTATCTTCTATCTATCTATCTATCTATCTACAGTATATCTATAATCTATCTATCTACAGTATCTATCTATCATCTATGTATCTTCTATCTATCTATCTATCTATCTATCTATCTATCATCTAAATATATTACACGGAATTGCAGTAATTGTTTCTTGGGACTTTCTATTTAGAAAATTACCATCAGGTCTTTAGATGAATGTCAGTGTTGAAAATGTTATAAATAGTTAATTCTGCTATAGCAAATGTTTTCCAAGCTGTGTGGGAAAGTTTTTTTTTAAAGATATGAAGATGGGCTTCTTAAAGAGGAATTATTTGTTTGTAGTATAGTTATTGCCTATATGTTTGCCCTGTGAACTGATACTGGTAGAAAAACCTTTATCTAAACTGTTTTGGACCGGAAAGGTTTAGATTTCGGAATATTTGTATATTTGCATCTTTAAAATGGGACAGTTGGGGGAGGGGATGAGACCAAGTGTAAACAATAATATATTATGTCATTTAGACAATATTTACAGCTTAAACTTGCAACCTAATGGTAGTTTATCTCATTTTTAATACTTTTGTGACGTACTGGCAGGGAAAATAGTAATTAAAAGTTTGGATTTTAGAATAAGTTTGGAATCTTGGATTTGAGAATAAGTACCTGTATTGTGAGGTCCAACATGAGATACAAAAAAAAAAGTTTCAAAGAGTATTATATAGCACAGTTAAAGGGACACATTTTTATTATTATTATTATTATTTATTTTTTTCTTCAGGAACATAAGTAAAAGCTGTTTCCGTTTAAGGTGAAACTAACAGTAAGTTCATGATCGTGTCTTCTACTCTTCTGCTCAATGGCTCATTGGGACAAACCCCACAGAAAATGTTAGTTTATTCAGCACAGTAACATCCGTTTTTGAAGAGCATATATAATAAAATTGTTCTGATAGTATTTTGGTACAATATCTATCTATCTATCTATCTATCTATCTATCTATCTATCTATATAATTATATATAGCTATAGATATATACAGGATATATATATATATATATATATATATATATATATATATATATATGAATATCTATTTATAAATACATAGAACATATTCTTCTATGTGCAGAACATTGAAACGTGAAATATTTACAGTAAATACACAGACAGTATAACACTTTATTACATATGAATATTGCATAAATATGATTTTACATGTTTTATCTACTTTTCGCTCGCATGTATCCTGTGAATTCTATGTTACATATTTATTATGTCAGCTATTTCTACTGCATGAGAGGCCACTGTATAAAACAGCTGTCTTCAATCCTGTTTGTCTATGTAACATATCTGTAATAATTTTAAGGATAATTACAATATAAAACTGAACTATTATTAATCTTGTCACTATCAATAGCTGTTTGCATTCAATAAAAATACAGATGACTAAAAAATAATAATTGCAGCCACTGCTATATAAAGACAGTTACTGACATTTTGTCCAAATCCTGTTTAAAGGGACAGTATACTATAAAATAGTTTTTCCCTTAATGTGTTTACAATTGCTTTTTTTACCAACTGCAGAGTAAAAAATGTATGAAAATTAGCTTTTTAAGGTTTATTTCTGTATATTAAAGCTATGATTTTGTGTTTTGAAGCCACAACCTAATAAAATGGGTTGAGCTTGTAGGTATAATCAGATCTCATTACTGTATCACATTGTGCACATATACCTGCTTCTTTATCTTATATCTGTCCTTAAAACAATCACCAATACTTTGAGAGAACAATGGAAAATCAACATTTTATTACCTTATCTCTGCTTTATCACACTGGGAGTGTAATTTCTTCTGCTGGCTGTGTTTACAAAGCTTATCTATAGCTGGTACGCGCGGCCACAAACTTTCAGAATAGGTGGGGATACCACATGCTAAATTAACAATTTCAAATGCCAATATAAGGGTAAAGGAGCTACTTGTAAACAATTTAATACACTCCAGCAGGTAAAGTGGATCATTGGGAACAAATTAAAGGGGAGAAAATTTTTGAGTAAACTGTCCCTTTAAGCCATGGCCAATGTAACGCTGTTAGTCTAACGTACAGCACAAGGTTACTAAAAATACCATAATGGAACTGGAATTCATTTTCATTTTAGAAAGAGATTAAGATATTAAAGTATTATATTTTGGAAAGAGATTTAAGATATTAAAGTAATATATATCTATAAACATATTTGAATTATTTATCCAAATATTACTGCAGATATATCTAATTTTGCATTAAAGGTCTAATCAAAATGAAACTCATGATTCCGATAGGGTATGTAATTTTAAACAACTTTCCAATTTACTTCCATCATCAAATTTGCATTGTTCTTTGGTATTCTTTGTTGAAAGCTAAACCTAGGTAGACTCATATGCTAATTTCTAAGCCCTTAAAGTGAAGGTCAATTTTCATCAATGAGTGCCCGGTTTTTGATGAAAATTAACATTGCACTGGATTTGAAGAAATACCTTTTACTCCTGCAAAGCCGGATCGATGATCCCCCTCCTTCTTCTTCCTGCTGTACAACCACAGCAATGACGAAACTGGCTTCCTCCAATCACAGCCAGGCATCACGAGATGGACCCTCTGGGGTGCAAGCCATGATTGGAGGAAGCCGGTTTTCGTCATTTCTGACGTCAGTACAGAGGAACTGAGGCTGAGATAGGCGATCCGGTTTTGCAGGAGTAAAAGGTATTTCTTCAAATCCAGTGCAATATTAATTTTCATCAATGAAAGTGCCCCTGTTTTTAAAAGTATTTTTAAAAACCGGGCACTCATTGATGAAAATTGACCTTCACTTTTAAAGCCGCCTCTTATCTCAGTGCATTTTGACCATTTTTCACAGTATTTCATGTTTGCCAAATAGATAACATGGAGTTATTTATGAGTCAGCACTGATTGGCTAAAATACCTGTCAGGCACAAAAAAAAGGCTTATATGAGATTAATCTGTTTTATGTTAACAACACTATGCACTATGCACTATGCACTGTGACTGGTACTTATGTGCTGCACATGGGATGTAATCATTGGATGATTTTGACATGACCATCAGCTGTATGAACGCTTGTTCATGTTACCATGACTACTATGTGTGGGGTACAACTAACAGATCCTGTTGGTTCGCTACATATATTTTTTGGTACACAAGAATCACATAGATGTGGTGTATTATATTGTATTAACTGAATGCTGCATGTGAATTGATATTACTGTTATTACGATGGTCATCTGTGATATATTGTTTATCTGTTGCCATTGCAACCACTTCCTACACACGCGGCCCACATGATGTGTCTCGTTCCGGTGATGTCATCACAATAGGACAATGCTGCCAGTGAGGGTATAAATTGTTTGTGTTAAGACTCTGTCAGCAATTGTTTTTAGGTTCATGTTTATGAACCATTTCTGGCATTTGACAAAGGTGCTGTAATGGCACTGAAACGTTGTGCCTTTTTATATGTGTAAATAAACGCTATGTTTTATATATCTAAGACCAGCGAGTGCCTTTTTGTATGCATTTCGACTTTCTATTATTATATATAAGAGCAGCCTGGTAGTTGATAACATTGTGGGACTGTGCTTATCCTCTCTGGGATTTTATTTATATATATATATATATATATATATATATATATATATATATATATATACACACACATCGGCCACTTTATTAGGTACACCTTGCTAGTACCGAGTTAGACCCCCTTTTGCCTTCATAACTGCCTATATTCTTCGTAGCGTAGATTCAACAAGTTGTGAAAATTTAGTGTATAGATGTTGATTAGGTAACTTGTCTGATATGATGTATGAAAATATTTTAATACAAATTATAAATAAAAAATATACATAGAAATACATTGATCCATGTTAATACAGTTTGCAAACAATATTTAAAACATTATTAAAAAACAAAAACAAAAGTCTTATTTGTTCTGGTATTAGAGATAAATTAATCTAATTCCAGAACACATAAGACTTTTTGTTTTTATTTATTTAAATATTGTTTGTAAACTGTATTAACATGGATCCATGTATTTCTATGTATAATTTGTATTTATAATTTGTATTAAATTATTTTCATATATCATATCAGACAAGTTACATAACCAACATCTATACACTAAATTATCACATATTAGAGTTGTTGAAGTTGACCACCATTGCCTTTATGCACTCCCTTTGTTTTCTCCCATAATAGTGTGTTCACCATTAGGGTAGCTAGGATCCCTATTCTCTAGGAGCCAAGTGGTATCTCCCATACAGCGCTGAGTAAATAACTGCTTGCCAATAAAAAGTATTTTTAAACATGTCATGTTCTGTCTGTGTCATAAAAGTTTCGTTTTGACTTTAGTGTCCATTTAATATGTCCTGGAGGGGCTGCATAATCAGTTGTGCAATGTTAAATGCAGGGTTTGAAAGACTCCTAGTTAGCCCCAAACATGGATGGACAGGTTCCCTTACTGGAAATGTTGTCTGCCAGATATTTAATAATTATTGTTGACCTGTCCATATTTCACACAAATGTCCAACTTTAATAATGTAATCTGGCTCTCTGTGATGTTGTGTAAAAAGGGAGTGCAACTACATTTTTGTGGGTGGGACTGTGTTGGTAACAACAAGGTCACAGGCAAACTGTGGGTGTGTCTGGTAGAACCGTGGGTGTGGTTAATACAGTCCATTAAAGTCGGACAAATGAACAGGTGATGGCGGATAGTGGGCTAGACTTCCCTGTAACAATGCCACATTATGCAATACGATTTGACGATATTTGAATGTTTTTTTTTTGGTATTTATGTCCTGTATGAATGATGTTATCAGTGTAGCTGTATTAAAGTATCTGCATTGGGTTATTGTTATACAGAATCTTATTTCCACTCTCCCATGAAGAGATTGGCATAACTCAAAGTATAAATACTGCTCAATTAGGAAGCTGTTTTTCTTCAACTTTTTTTGGCGTGTTCTACAGATATCAGCCATATAAATGTATTCAGTGTTCTCACTGCCACTGCGTACGTCTTGATTTTGTGAGCAGTTACATGCTGACATAAAGTGGAGCCAAATTCTCTATACCATTGGGAGTTTTTTTTCTGTATATTCAGATTTGTTTATAAAAAATAGATCATTGCATATCTACAGATTGTTTTCTAAGGAAACATACACTAATAGTTTTTCTACTGAAGCAATGAGTTTCACAATACCTTACCTATCTGCTGTTAAAATCTGTTTTAAATATGGATTCTGTGATGTCATCTAGGTATCTTTATAGAATACTGGTTTGGAAGAACACAACAAGATGTGACAATACAGGCAGCACTGTAGGCAAATAGCTTATTCATTTGCAATTCTATCTTTCAATATAAAGTCTACATAGGCAAATAATTATGCCTTTACCACAGATATCATTACAAACCTCTCATTTTTAATTGTTGAATGTAATAGTTTATTATATAAAACTTTATTTAACAATCTCAGGAGGCCACTTTGGGACTTTACATTTCTTATTTATATATATATATAAAAAAAAGTAAAATAAAGACAAACAAATAGGTGGTGAGTAAAAAGATAAACTTCCTGGTTTATAGAAATATAAGAAGCGTAATCCCTGGAGCAAGCTAGCAAACATTTGTGAAATATAGATTGCATTCAGGGATGTACTGGGACCAAAAATAATCCCGGGAATTTTAAGGCAGAGCAGCCTACTCCCCTCCCCATTTTGTTATTTAACCATACCTCAAAACTGACAAGTAAAAGGTACTAGTTTAATTTACAAAAACATTACAAGTTTGTAACACCCTTCTGTAAATGTATTTTGTAAATGAATTGTCATTAAAAAAGTGAAATGCAATTTAGAAACAGTTTAAATTTACATAAGGAATAAGCGCTTATTGCTCATTAGCCTGTGTAGTCACAATCACTCAGAATAGCAGCCACCTGAGCACTTGTCATTACCCATAAACTGCACTGTCAGAGAGGAAAAAAACACACAAAGACATCCACAGGCAGTCAGCACCCACATGCACAGACAGAGCTCCCCTAGACAATCACACGAAATCAGACACCCACAGGCATCAAAAGGCATCATCAAGAGGAGTTGCTTGTCTGTGACTGGCTACAGATTCATCAAGGCAGCAAGAGGCAGAGCTGGCCTTGCATCATGGTCAAATAATAATGCTGGTGACTGGTTGGGGCTAAGGTAACCAGGCCTGGCCCCAGCCCACCAGGCAAATGCACTGTATGCTCTTTGGTTAGTCTGGGCCTGATTGCATTTTTTAGCCTCATGCATTTAATGTAATTTGAGAACTGGTTAATTTTCCCATGTTAATGCTAAAGATCAACGTGGCATATCCACAAGTGAGAGATTAATATAAGTATGTTATAGAAGTCATAGCTTGACCAGATAGCAAGTGTCTGGAGATGCTTCAAACCAACAAGATCACAAATTATTTATCTACAAAAATACCCATAGATTTTAAAGGTGAATTTTATGGATATATCATTTAGAACTTGTTGCGAACACACGAGTTTGGGCAGTTCTGGCATCCCAGGATCAAGAAAAGAACAGTAAGGAATGATTCCAAATTAAGTCACATAATGTAGTAACATGGAAAGCCTCATGAATCCCTTTCTATTAGGGATGTGCATTAGTTTTCATATTAATGCAAGAAACAATTAAAATGTAGTTGTTTGTTACATACATGAACTGAAACTGTGGGGCCTATTTATCAAGCCGTCAACCGCAAATACGCTGGAATTCCGCAGCGTATTTGTGGCGAGCCTGATTCGCCTTATTAATCAAAGGCTACAGACCGGCAAAAGTAGAATTTTGTGACGTAACATACGATCTGCCGGTCAAAGTCTGACACAGATCGATGCTTACGTCATTACAGATGTTCCGAATGCAAATTCGGCACTATCGGACTACTTTTGCTACTTTCTACCAGGTACGCTCGGCACTATTCCGGCCCAGCGTACCTGGTTTTCAATCCGCCGCCCTGGAGGCGGCGGATGCCATAGGAATCAATGTGAGTCTGAAAGCAGCCAAAGCTCATGTTCGCTGCTGCCCGATATCCCATTGATTCCTATGGGAGAATAAAGTTATGTTTACACCTAACACCCTAACATAATCCCCGAGTCTAAACACCCCTAATCTGCCGCCCCCTACACCGCCGCCACCTACATCATACTTATTAACCCCTAATCTGCCCCCCCTACACCGCCGCCACCTACATTATACTTATTAACCCCTAATCTGCCCACTGCCACCTACATTATACTTATTAACCCCTAATCTGCCCCCCTACACCACCGCCACCTACATTATACTTATTAACCCCTAATCTGCCCCCGACACCGCCGCCACCACCTACATTATACTTATCAACCCCTAATCTGCCCCCCTACACCGGCGCAACCTACATTATGTTATTAACCCCTAATCCTTCGTCCCCAACGTCGCCGCCACTATATTAAATGTATTAACCCCTAAACCTAAGTCTAACCCTAACACCCCCTAACTTAAATCTAATTTAAATAAATATAAATAAAATTACTATCATTAACTACATTATTCCTATTTAAAACTAAATACTTACCTATAAAGTAAACCCTAAGATAGCTATAATATAGCTAATAGTTACATTGTACCTAGCTTAGGGTTTATTTTTATTTTACAGGCAAGTTTCTATTTATTTTAACTAGGTACAATAGTTATTAAATAGTTATTAACTATTTAATAACTACCTAGCTAAAATAAAGACAAAAGTACCTCTAAAATAAAACCTAACCTAAGTTACAATTACACGTAACACTACACTACAATTAAATACAATTAAATAAATTAACTAAATTAAATACAATTAACTAAATTATATACAACTATCTAAAGTACAAAAAACAAACAAACTCTAGATTACAGAAAATAATATACAAATTACAGAAATTTAAACTAATTACACCTAATCTAATAGCCCTATCAAAATAAAAAAAGCCCCCCCCAAAATAAAAAATCCTAGCCTAAACTAAACTACCAATAGCCCTTAAAAGGGCCTTTTGTGGGGCATTGCCCCAAAGTAATCAGCTCTTTTACCTGAAAAAAAAAAAATACAAACAAGCCCCCCAACAGTAAAACCCACCACCTACACAACCAACCCCCCCAAAAAAACTAACTAAAAAAACCTAAGCTCCCCATTGCCCTGAAAAGGGCATTTGGATTGGCTTTGCCCTTAAAAGAGCAATTAGCTCTTTTGCAGCCTGAAGCCCTAACCTAAAAATAAAACCCACCCAATACACCCTTAAAAAAACACTAACCCCCTGAAGATCGACTTACCGGGAGACGTCTTCCACCAAGCCGGGCAGAAGTGGTCCTCCAGACTTAAGGTAGAAAAAATCCATTTGGCTGATGCAAGCTCAATTGCATCAGCCAATAGGATTTTTTCTACCTTAATTCCGATTGGCTGATAGAATTCAATTAGCCAATCAGAATCTAAGGGACGCCATCTTGGATGACGTCACTTAAAGGAACCTTCATTCATAGGGTAGTTGTCGGCCAAAGAGGATTCTCTGCGTCGGATGTCTTGAAGATGGCGTCTGGATGAAGACTTCTGCCGCCTGGAGGACCACTTCTGCCCGGCTTGGATGAAGACTTATGCCCGTCTGGAGGACCACTTCTGCCCAGCTTGGATGAAGACGTCTCCCGGTAAGTCGATCTTCAGGGGGTAAGTCTTAAGTTTTTTTAAGGGTGTATTGGGTGGGTTTTTTTTTTAGGTTAGGGCTTTGGGCTGCAAAAGAGCTAACTGCCCTTTTAAGGGTAATGCCCATCCAAGTGCCCTTTTCAGGGCAATGGGGAGCTTAGGTTTTTTTAGTTAGTTTTTTTTTGGGGGGGTTGGTTGTGTGGGTGGTGGGTTTTACTGTTGGGGGGGTTGTTTGTAAAAAAAAATTTCAGGTAAAAGAGCTGATTACTTTGGGGCAATGCCCCGCAAAAGGCCCTTTTAAAGGCTATTGGTAGTTTAGGCTAGGGTTTTTTTTATTTTGGGGGGGCTTTTTTATTTTGATAGGGCTGTTAGATTAGGTGTAATTAGTTTAAATTTCTGTAATTTGTTTATTATTTTCTGTAATTTAGTGGGGTTTTTTTGTACTTTAGATAGTTGTATATAATTTAGTTAATTGTATGTAATTTATTTAATTGTATTTAATTGTAGTGTAGTGTTAGGTGCAATTGTAACTTAGGTTAGGTTTTATTTTACAGGTACTTTTGTCTTTATTTTAGCAAGGTAGTTATTAAATAGTTAATAACTATTTAATAACTATTCTACCTAGTTAAAATAAATACAAACTTGCCTGTAAAATAAAAATAAACCCTAAGCTAGATACAATGTAACTATTAGTTATATTGTAGCTATCTTAGGGTTTATTTTATAGGTAAGTATTTAGTTTTAAATAGAAATTAATGATAGTGATTTTATTTATATTTATTTAAATTAGATTTAAGTTAGGGGGTGTTAGGGTTAGACTTAGGTTTAGGGGTTAATACATTTAATATAGTGGCGGCGACGTTGGGGACGGCAGATTAGGGGTTAATAACATAATGTAGGTGGTGGCGGTGTAGGGGGGGCAGATTAGGGGTTAATAACATAATGTAGGTGGCGGCGGTGTAGGGGATGGCAGATTAGGGTTAATATGTATAATGTAGGTGGCGGTGGGCTCCGGGAGCGGCGGTTTAGGGTTTACTAACTTTATTTAGTTAAGGCGGGATAGGGGTAAAACAGTTTAGTATAGGGTGGGTGTTTAGTGACAGTATACCAATAAAGCTGGGAAAAAGCCGAAGAGCAGCGAGATCGATAACTGTTAGTTAACAACAGTCCGCTGCTCATCGCCCTGTACTTGGTGCGCGGCTTTTTGACAGCTTTTTTGGTAACTTTGGAGAACGTATTCAGGTCCGCAGCAGCGATGTTAGGCGATCTTAGGCGAGTGTACTGGTGCCGTCGAATGCAAGTAAGTTGACAGGTTGATAAATAGGGGCCAATAACCTGGGAAGTACTGGAGATCCCAAGTGAGGAGCTTTAAATTCTTCATGAAGGGGAATAAATAGCTACTAATTAACTACTTCAAGAATTACTAGAGTCAATTTTAATTGTATTTATAATAAAATAATTGGCCCCCATTTATGAAGCTGCCAAAAGTTAAACTTATGGTAAATTTAACTATTTGCAAACACTATATACCCATATACAGAGTTGGCTGAAGCTCTGTTTATTCCAAGGACATTGTTTATGACAAGAGGTCACAATATAGCGCTGGAGGAAAGGAGATTTAATATCCAACAACGTAAATGTTTTTTCACTGTAAGAGGAATAAAATTATAGAACTCATTGCCTAAGGAGGTAGTAAATGGCAATACCTTAAATACATTTAAATATTGCTTAGATTTCTGACTAGAAACGGAATACAGGGATATACAGTAATTGCTTGTGTTAAATAGGTCACCTTTTTAATGGGATTAAGCTAAGATCAATTGGCATTTTTTATTGTAAATCCGGTTGGATTTGTATAGGTTGAACTCCATGGACTTCTGTCTCTTTGTCAACCTCATCTACTATGTCAGTGTTTTTCAACCAGTGTGCCGCAGCACACTAGTGTGCCATGAGAGATCCTCAGGTGTGCCGCGGCAGACTGACAACAGTGTGACATATTTTTTAAATTTTGCTTGTTTTTTACTCCCAGTGCAGGGGTGTCCCTCTTTCAAATTTTGAAATATTGGGAGGTATGTGACAGGCTCATCAGGCAGACAGTCAGGCATCATTTTCAACCATTACAATCATTATGATTGTTTGTTAATAAAATGTCAATATGTCACGTATAGTTTGTAGGAGGCATGGCATCACAGCACAATGTATACAGTATGTGTGTGTGTTTGTGTATGTGTACATATATATATATATATATATATATATATATATATATACTGTATTAGGCTATAATTTGTGATTTTTTTTAAAATTTTGGGATGGTGGTGTGCCACGGGATTTTTTTAATGTAAAAAAGTGTGCCACGATAAAAAAAAAGGTTGAAAATCACTGTACTATGTGTGTTACTATGTTGCTGTGTTACTATGTTACTATGCTACTATGTTAATTTTACTATGCTGCTATGGTGTTACTATGTTACTGTGTTACTATGTTACTATGCTGCTATGTTACTTTTACTATGTTGCTATGGTGTTACTGTGTTACTATGTTACTATGCTACTATGTTAATTTTACTATGCTGCTATGGTGTTACTATGTTACTGTGTTACTATGCTACTATGTTACTTTTACTATGTTGCTATGTTACTATGTAACTGACGAATATGTAAAAACACATAACATTGGTTTCAGTGGCTATTTATATATACGGCACATTTACTACTACTGTGTATCTTGCGGAGAGAATCTCCACCGGCAGTGACGTAACCAGGGATTTCCCTTTGGTAGTTAATGTGCATGTCTAACACATACACACGGATCAGGGTGTGAGGACTCAGAGCATGACAGCTCTGCAACAGGTTTTTTTCTTGGAGTGCAGTATGGCACGCAATATGATTGGCTGCCAAAAGAAAAGAAAAAAAAGCAGACTAGGGAAGGGCAGACAGAGGCAGGAGAATAAAAGGATGTAAGAGTCATATATAACTTTTGTTTGGCACATAAAAACTAATAGTTTATCAATGAACCTTATTATTACACTTAACGTTAATTTTAATTATTATTTTGACAATAAGCAAGTTTACCATCACTTTAAGAAGCATCAGTCTTACTAACGCTGCTTCTTTAATGTGTCCTCAGAGGCACAGTAGAATTAAAATTAAATTTTCATACAAAACATGCAGTTTACATATTTTATTTTATTTGCTTCTTTCTCTTTGTATCCTTTGTTGAAAAGCACACCTAAGTAGGCTTAAGATCAGCAATGCACTTCTGAGAGCTAGATACTGATTGGTGGCTGCATATATATGTCAGTGGCTCACCAATGTTTGTAGTTAAGTCGCAGTAGTGCATTGCTGCTGCTTCTTCAACAAACAAAGAAAATGAAGCAAATTTGATAATAGAAGAAAACTGGAAAATTGTTTAAAATGGTTTGTTCTATCTGAATCATGAAAGAAATTCTAGGTCCAGGCACCCCTAAATTCTCTTTAAATGTGATCATGTGTTATAAGGTGGGAGATCCATCTCATATACACACATAAGCCGTCTGATAGCAGGTGGCTGTTTTATTGTGTCGGCTGGGGTTTTACTGGGTAAATAGTAATGATTTGTTTCTCTTCTAGAAAGTCTCTTGAATTTGAAGATGCTTCAAGTGCCAACTCCATGGGCTCTCCCTCACCTGTAGAAAATGGTACAGAAAAGCAGCACAGATCTGGATCCAAAAGCACTTTAGAGGAGAACGCCTATGAAGACATTGTGGGTAGGAAGATGTTATGGTATAAAATATGTGTCTGTGGTGTAGCAGTTACAGTGTTTTGTCTTTGTTGCTTTTTATTATAAAACAACAAACTGGAGCAGATAGTTCACGAATAACGTCTTTAGCACCCTTTGTTTCATTGCTCTATGAATTATGAGACCAAACTTAAATTGGATAGCACTCGCCTTCTGGAGATCGATAAAGTAACGGCTTCCGCTTTCGACTTGAATCCCGGTGCTCCAGTTTATGCAGAGTTGCCGAGATGGATGCGGCAGACGCTCTTATTGTGATCAAATGATGGTGTAAAAAACAGACAGGATCACTCGCTCTTAGCGTGTATCACGCGTGGGATACTAGGTACCTAGTGGAATGAAATGTGCAGGTTAACAGCTTTAGCTTCAATATTGTTTGATCACAATAAGAGCGTCTGCCGCATCCATCTCGGCAACTCTGCATAATCTGGAGCACCGGGATTCAAGTCGAAAGCGGAAGCCGTTACTCTGGAGGAAGAGGGGTGAGTGAGATCTCTCTATCGATCTCCAGAAGGCGAGTGCTATCCAATTTAAGTTCGGTCTCATAATTCATAAAGCACTGAAACAAAGGGTGCATTGAATTGTATGAACGGCTAAAGAGGTTATTTGTGACTATCTGCTCCCATAACGGAGTATTTGAGTTATACATACAACGAAGCCAGGAGTGTTCGATATATTGTTTATCCTGTTGATATTCCATCACTCTGCCACATAGTGGCCATAGTAATCACCTGTTGAAGGATCGTTACAGTAACAGCTGTTTGATTTTCACCTTTATCTGGAGACATTTACAGCTACTTTCACCCATTGGCGTTCAGATATTAAGGATACGCTATTTCAAGGACCAATTTGGGACTACATTTTATGTATATACATATATACACTATCTTTTTTGATACGTATCTTGTTTTTTTCTTTAAGGTGGTATATTGAATATATTTTTTGTTTTTTTCATCAATATATTTTTTTTTTTTTTTTTTTTTCATTTTATGCATTCAGATAGTGATGTATTTTTTCTAGCTGTCTAACTAGGCTGTTTTTAAATTAAGTCTGCTTTTAAGAGCAATATTCTAAGCTTTGCTACAAAGGAGACGTCCCTTTATTTTAAACGATAATTTTATTCATATACTTACAACCATTGTTTTTATTTTTACATATTGATTGTGGCCTAATATCCTGACTGGATGTTTATGAATAAATGTGTTTGTTGCTTCTCGCTTTCTAGCGCCCTCCTTTTTTTCATCTGCTACTTGGGAGCTACAATGTTTTTCAGGACTTTACTTATATATTTAACCCCTGTTTTTTGGGGTCAGACACATTGTGCTAGATTACAAGTGGAGCACACAAATATTAGCACTATTTTGTGTTAATATCACTTGAGCGTAATCAATACTGCTTCTATTTTTGCGCTCATATTACAAGTCTAAAGTCATTTTTTATTACTCAAGTGATAGTCTAGCGCATGCTATCTTCTGCAGGTCGGATAGTGTGGGTGCGCTAAATCCCTAAAATAGCAGACTTGTGTGGGGCGTACAGTAAAATTAATGTCGGATATCACCTGAGCTGTAAGGCAATAGTGCCTAAAAATTCAGCCAAGTAGTGGAGATCTTCATGTATTTTTTTTTTTTTTTAAATTCGTTTTTATTAAAGGAATCGAGCGTTACAACATTTTCACACTAATCATGTTACGTATAGACAATAATCACTTCAAATGAACATTTGTACAGTTACACAGCTGTTTGAGTTCCAATACACAGGTGTGAGCATTCAGGTGTGAGTGATCAAAAGTCATTGTAGAAGTGGCATATCTCAGAGGTAATGTCCATATCTCGGGTCTCAGTTTATTATTGCGCACTCCATTCCTTAAAAATATATATATTTTTTTAAAACACTTAAAACATTTAAAACATATGAATTAACTATCTACAAATACAAATACTTTGACCAGGTGTCCATAGGTGGTTTAACTGTGAACAGTTTCGTATCCAATAGAAGACAGATAGGAGAGGTTGGAGGGGATGGTAAAAGGGGGGGGGGGGCGGGAAAGAAAGAAAGAAAGGAAGAGGAAAAAAAAAAAAAAAAAATTCTGATTAAGTTTCTCTCCTCTCTCTCCCCTCTAGGTTTCCCCCCCCCCCTCCGCCCCTCCCCTTAGAATAACATCACTTCAAAGGGTTCTCGATTCTGTGTGGTCTGCCCCGCGTGTTCTGCCCCTCCACCCATTTCCATCTGTTGCATTGCTTCCAGATGAGCAAAAGGTTTTAACACCTGATTTCGAATGGCTAGGTCTAGTGAGTCTAGAAATGACCACCATTTCCTCAAGAAGGGACGCAGTCTACGTTTTGTGTCTAGTCGAACATCATACTGCTCCACAAAAAGTTGTTTAAGCAGCAGGTGTTTCAGTTGTGCTACTGTTGGGGCCTGTCTAGTTAACCATCTTGTGAGAATGCATTGCCTAGCTAGAATAGTGTATAATGTAAGGAATTTGTGTATTCTTTTGTGTGAATCCTCCCATTTTAGCATGAAAATTTCTACCTCTGTTATTACTGTTTCTATGTGCAGTGTAGTTTTAAGCCAGTATTGACAGTGACTCCAGAACCTCCTAATCTTCGGGCAGGTGTAAAAGTAATGGTTAAGTGATGGAGCCTCTGAGTTACATTTAACACATCTATCCAAGACTGAAGCATTCCATTTTGATAGTCTATGAGGTGTAATGTAGTCCATATGTAGGATTCTAACCTGTGCCTCTCTGTGTGACACTGCTAGTGTCGCTTGTTGTACGTGTTCTAGGCTCTCCTTGATGTCTTGTGTCGTTATTTCTGTTGAACAGTCGTTGTTATACCTGGCTGATATGTCACTTAGGATCTGGGACTCCTTTTGTTGTATCAGTCGTGTGTATATATGGGACAAAGAGAAGGCCCCTGCCCTGAAAAGTGTTTGTGAAACTGCGAAGGGTGATGCATCCCAGAATCCCGCGTTAGAGGATTGCATTGACGCTATATAGTGGCACAGTTGTAAGTAGGCATAAAAGTGTTTGTTTGGGATTTGGTATTTATCTCTTAAGTCTTGAAATGACCGTACCGTGTGTTGTAGCGTGTCCAGCGCGTCACCAACCATTTTGAGGCCGGTTCTGTTCCAGATTCGGAATGGTCCTTGATCATTCCCCGCTGGAAAATCTGGGTTTCCGATTAAAGGGATGTATTTTGGTGAGGGCATGCCAGTTTTCAGGTATTTATGGATTTTTTGCCAAGCCTTAAGTGGGTCTGCGTACAGCACATTGTTGTGTACCCCCGGCGGGAGCGTCTTTCGGTCCCCATATGGTAGATAAGACAGCGCCACAGGTGTCACCATCGCCTTTTCAAGGCTGGCATCGCCGAAATGTCCTGTGTTTAATTGCCAGTCCAGGACCAGACGGGCCAATGCCGCCCAGTTATACAGTCTGAAGTTCGGGAGACCCAGTCCTCCCGCCGAGTATGGAAGTTGCAGCTTCTCTATTGCTATTCTCGGTTTGCCCTTTTTCCAAATGAATTGAGATACTGCTCGGTTGAGCAACTGTATATCTGTCTTGGTCATGAGGAATGGCAGCATGAGCAGGGGGTAGAGTATTTTGGGCAATATCGTCATTTTGACCAGGCTAATCCTACCTGACAATCCCAGAGGGAGATTGAGCCAGTTGGATAGCTGGGAAGCGATTTGGGTACCTTTTTCTGAGATGTTTAGTTTGTAGATTTTGGAGGGGTCTCTATGCAGGTGGATGCCTAGATAAGTCAGTCTCTCTGTTACTTCCACAAAAGGGAAGTCATGTGTAGAGTGAGGGTGTTTACTGAGCCACATTACCTCAGATTTAGAGGCATTTATCTTATACCCTGAGAAGCTACCGAAGTCGGTTATCGTTCGGAGGATGTTGGGAATGTGTGTTTGTGGAGAGTTCACGAATAGCAACATGTCATCCGCGTATAGTGCCAGGTGGAGGGGGACTCCTTTAATTACAATTCCCGGGAAGGTGTGTCTGAGCTTTATTGCCAACGGCTCCAACGCCAAGTTGAACAACAGCGGGGACAGGGGGCATCCCTGCCTGGTGCCTCTTTGAAGGGTAAAATCCCCTGAAAAGAGTCCGTTGGATAGAATCCGCGCCACCGGTTTGTCATAAATTTTATCCAACACCCCCAGAAATGGGCCGTCAAAACCGAATCTACGCAGTGAGTCCATCAAATGTGGCCATTCTACCCGGTCGAAAGCCTTCTCTGCGTCTAAGGACAACAGGAAGGCTTCCGGTGAGGCATGTGCGGCACCATCTCTCCCCTTTGTCCAGTAATGTTCTATGACATGCAGGACCCTGCGGAGGTTCACCACTGAGGTGCGCTTGAACACAAAGCCTGTTTGATCTGGGTGGATCAGATCCGGCAGGATCGTCCGCAGCCTATTTGCCATGATTTTAGTGAACAGCTTATAGTCCACGTTTAGGAGCGATATCGGTCTGAAAGACTCTGGTAGCGAGTGATCTTTGCCGGGTTTGGGGATCAATGTGATGTGAGCCGCTGTGAACTCCTTAGAGGGTTGTGTTTCTGTTAGCATCAAAGCGTTAAATACCTTGATGAGTGTCGCGGATAATTGTGGCTGCAGGGCTTTGTAGAACTTGGATGGGAGTCCATCTGGGCCTGGTGTCTTGCCTATGGGGAGACTTTTGATGGTGGTGGATAGTTCATCCTGTGTGATTGTGGCGTTTAGTGCATCTTTTTGATCTGAACTAATTTGGGGTAACTCTACTGAGCTCCAAAATTGAGCTATTGTCTCTTTTGGCGCCGGTGCTTGCTTGGTGTAAAGGTGTGTGTAGTATGTTTTAAAACACCTAACTATATCTTCGGGATCGTTATATGTCTTGTCTTTCCAGCGTAAAGCGGTTACTCCAGTCTTTACAGTGTGTGGTTTGGTCAGAGTCGCTAACAGTTTGCCCGCCCGGCTTCCAAATCTATATAGTCTACCCGCTGTTTTCAACAGTCCTGCCGCTGCTTGCTGCTTCGTAAATGTTTCTAGATCTGTTTTAGCTACTATGTAGTTATCATATGTTGTTCTCGACCCTGTCTGAAGGTATTGGAGGTAGGCTTGTCCTAGCTGTTCTTGCAAGGTCCTATGTCTGTATTGGGTTTTGTGTTTTACTTTTGCAACGTATGATATTATGTTGCCTGCCAGCACTGTTTTAGCTGCTTCCCAGAAGAGTGTAGGGTTGTCTACATGTATTGCATTGTCTGTTACATAATCTGTCCAAGAGTGTTGTAAAAATTTAACAAACGATTCTGATTTAACTAAGTACGTGGGGAAACGAAGTGTGTTCCTGTTAGTGTGGTGTTGATCTTCATGTATTTATGTCAAATACTATTTTAATGAAACTTAAAGGGACAGTAAACATTAATATTTTTATTCTTTAATCAAAAATATCTTGTTTAATTATATTTATAAAGCAGCTTTTTTTTTAAACGTTTTCTATTAATGTTTATATTTTACCCTCATAATTTCTTTTATTTGCAATTAGACAGCCCACCCACCGCTTCTCCTTTCTAATTTTTTTTTTTACCTTTTGTCTGTTCTGCCTATCACTGCATTACCGATCGCGCCATTGCATTCTATTGAGCGCGCTCCGTCAATATAAAAAAAAACGGATTCTGCGCATGCGCACTTTGTTACTCTTTCCCTCAGCTGTCAAACTGACTGTCAGTGAGGTAAACGGATTGCCGTTACATCAATAGTTTAAATTAATAGTTAATTTAGTCCAGTCAATTAAGATATGCACCTATCTGATTAATGAAACAGAAATAAGAATGTGTTGCAATGATTCACTATTTTTTCATGCAGATAAATAATTTCAATATGTATGCTAGGCTGTATAAGAATAAAAGATTGAACCGGGTAGGAAGAAAAATATGTAAATGGATAAAGCACATACTGCATTGTACCTTATACCGGTATTTTCATTTTTTCCCGTTGTTGCTCAGTGCCTTTATTTCCATGAGCTTCATGAGCGCGCTCATTAGAATGGTCAGGGGGCGTGTCAACGGGCGGATAGAAAAACAAAAACATTAGATTGTGTCATAGAGGGCGGAGATTAGAATATACAACTGCGATTTTTTTTCTAATAAACAAAGTCTTCTGTTTACTGACCCTTTAAAGGGACACTGAACGCAAAACATTTCTTTCGTGATTCAGACAGAGCAGCAATTTTAAGCAACTTTCTAATTTACTCCTATTATCAATTTTTCTTCATTCTCTTGGTATCTTTATTTGATAAAGAAGGCGTTTAAGCTAAGGAGCCAGCCAATTTTTGGTTCAGCCCTGGACAGCACTTTCTTATTGGTGGGTGAATTTATCTACCAATCAGCAAGAACAACCCAGGTTGTTCACCAAAAATGGTCTGGCATCTAAACTGACATTCTTGCTTTTCAATCAAAGATACCAAGAGAATGAAGAAAATTTGATAATAGGAGTAAATTAGAAAGTTGCTTAAAATTGCTGCTCTATCTGAATCACGAAAGAAAAAATTTGGGTTCAGTGGTCCTTTAAACATAAAACTCTTCATTAATACATATATACGCAATACAGTATATGCACACACACAAATATATACACACACACACAAATACACACATACACATATACACACACATACACAGATATACACACACAAACATACATACACACATACACAAATATACATACACACACACATACACATACATATACGTTAACTGGGGGTGGCGAGGGAAATGAAGTGGGTTGAAATTCTTATATTCAAGGACTGAATCACTTTGTATAATACTTATAGTCCCAGAATCCCAGAACCTAATGCAATAATATACATAGAAATGTACAAATATGTGTGCAAGAGAGATTTGCAACACACAAAGAGAAAGATTGCAGGTTGCTGGATTGTGTAATAACTGTACCCACTGTAGATAAAGGTCAGACACATAAAGAATGATACTTACTTATTCTTTATGTGTCTGACCTTTATCTACAGTGGGTACAGTTATTACACAATCCAGCAACCTGCAATCTTTCTCTTTGTGTGTTGCAAATCTCTCTTGCACACATATTTGTACATTTCTACACATACATATACACCCACACACACACAGATATATAAACACACACATATACACCCACACACACACACATATATAAACACACACATATACACCCACACACACACACATATATAAACACACACATATACACCCACACACACACACATATATAAACACACACATATACACCCACACACACACACATATATAAACACACACATATAAACCCACACACACACACATATATAAACACACACATATACACCCACACACACACATATATATAAACACACACATATACACACACAAACATTAATACACATATATGCACATATACATTCACACACACACATACACGCATATACATACATACAGACAAACAATACACATACATAAACACACACATATACACCTACATATACACACATATACACACACAAACATTAATACACATATAGGCACACATACATTCACACACACACACACATATATAAACACACACATATACACCTACATATACACACATATACACACACAAACATTAATACACATATATGCACATATACTGTACATTCACACACACACACACACACATACACGCATATACACACATACAGACAAACATTAATACACATACATAAACACACACATATACACCCACACACATATATAAACACACACATATACACCCACACACACACATATAAACACACACATATACACCTACATATACACACATATACACACACAAACATTAATACACATATATGCACATATACATTCACACACACACACATATAAACACACACATATACACCTAAATATACACACATATACACACACAAACATTAATACACATATATGCACATATACATTTACACACACACATACACACATACAGACAAACATTAATACACATACATAAACACACACATATACACCTACATATACACACATATACATACACACAAACATTAATACACATACATAAACACACACATATACACCTACATATACACACATATACATACACACAAACATTAATACACATACATAAACACACACATATACACCTACATATACACACATATATATACACACAAACATTAATACACATACATACAAATATACACACATACATAAACACTAGAGCTGCATCAACTAATCGTTATAATCAATAATAATCGATTATCAAAATAGTTGTCAACGAATCTCATAATCGATTAGTTGGTTTGCAATTACTTGTTCTGGGCACAACACCAGCTGATTTACTCCAATGAGCTCCTGCATATGGTATTGTGTTTTATGGTTATGTCCTTAGCCTAAAGGACGTCTACAGACGTTTACTTTTCACTTTTTCAGGACAGTATAAGTTTACAACTACGCCTGGCTCATGTGCAACCCAGAAATAATAGGAGTTGTCATTTGTATTGTTTATATTAAATCAGGAGATTTGTGACTATGCTTTGCATGATTTAGTGCTGAGCTTGTTATTTACACTCAGTCCTAGATTGATGGGAGTTGTTATTTCGAATTGATGTGCACTGTTTTCTGTTTGCACAATTATTAGCAGATTGCTTGCTATTGCTGATTATATGTACTGTATAGATAAATGTGTATGGCTTTGTCCCTTTATTGATATTAAGTCCTTAGCACATTTGACTTTTTTTAAAAAAAAATTAATAAATTGTGATATTATATACCAGATTCATCCTCTATAAGGTTATATGTATGTTATTTTTTAGAGCGGACTAGATATTTGTCCCTAAACTTATAGCTGGTTATTTACCATTGCATATAGATATTCAGGATATTTTTTAATGTTAGAATGAAGTCAAGGGTTACTTTGTTAAGAGGCCCCTCGCCAAAGTGGAAAACAGCATTGGTGAAGAGCTAACAAAGATAAATATCCCACTTTGGCAAAACCCTACTTATGCATCTCAAGCACATTAAAGGGACATTAAACCCAAAAATTTTCTTTCATGACTCAGACAGAGAATACAATTTGAAACAACATTCCAATTTACTTCTATTGTCTAATTTGTTTCATTCTTTAGATATCCTTTGTTGAATAAATAGCAGTGCACATGGATGAGCCAATCACACAAGTCATCTATGTGCAGCCTCTAATCCGTAGCTACTGAGCCTATCTAGATATGCTTTTAAGGAAAGAATATCAAGAGAACGAAGCAAATTAGAAAATAGAAGTAAATTAGAAAGTTTTTTAAAATTGTATTCTCTATCAGAATCATGAAAGAAAATGTTTGGGTTTAATGTCCCTTTAACACCATGGCCCATAGTTATGAAGGTCTGGCGGACCGGATCCAACACTGCGGATCAGGTCCGCCAGACCTCGCTGAATACGGCGAGAAATACGCACGCCGTATTCAGTATTGCACCAGCAGCTCACAAGAGCTGCTGGTGCAACGCTGCCCCCTGCAGACTCGCGGCCAATCGACCACCAGCAGGGGGGTGTCAGTCAACCCGGTCGTACTCGATCGGGTTGATTTCCGGCGATGTGTGTCCGCCTGCTCAGAGCACACACACATACAAACATTAATACACATATACACACACACACACACACACAGTTAACCTTTGATGATATACCAAATCCCTTAAATTCTGTTTCAAAACCTTTTTGTTTCATAAAATATAAATAAATAAATGTAACTAAAAACCTTTATTATCATAGCATTTTCTTGTGTTTTGTTATGAAAACTAGCAGGCGATAATGGTTTACTTCAGTTTTCAAAAAGCTCTAAATATAATAGTGGCATTTTGGTATTAACTTATCACTTTTAATATATTTGCATTGAGCGCACTAATAGCAAACTCATAGCAAACTCATAGCGCACTCATTGCATTTTCCATTACAAATTTTGGGTGAGCTAAAAAAGTTCCATCTGTGTTAATAGAATGCTTTGGTTAAAATCCAATGGTAATATCAGAATGTGCGTTATTCTTTGTGCGACACAGAGAACAAGACAGCAGACTCAGCGCTAAATTTGTGGGAAATATTGGAAATATTGGCATCAAAACACGTTATTTTTATACAACACACAAGGTATTTTTACACAACACACAAGGTATTTTTACACAGAACACAAGTTATTTTTACACAGCACACAAGGTATTTTTACACAGAACACAAGTTATTTTTACACAGCACACAAGGTATTTTTACACAGAACACAAGTTATTTTTGCACAACACACAAGTTATTTTTACACAACACACAAGGTATTTTTACACAACACACAAGTTATTTTTACACAGCACACAAGGTATTTTTACACAGAACACAAGTTATTTTTACACAGCACACAAGGTATTTTTACACAGAACACAAGTTATTTTTGCACAACACACAAGTTATTTTTACACAACACACAAGGTATTTTTACACAACACACAAGTTATTTTTACACAGCACACAAGGTGTTTTTACACAGAACACAAGTTATTTTTGCACAACACACAAGTTATTTTTACACAACACACAAGGTATTTTTACACAACACACAAGTTATTTTTACACAGCACACAAGGTATTTTTACACAGAACACAAGTTATTTTTGCACAACACACAAGTTATTTTTACACAACACACAAGGTATTTTTACACAACACACAAGTTATTTTTACACAGCACACAAGGTATTTTTACACAGAACACAAGTTATTTTTGCACAACACACAAGTTATTTTTACACAACACACAAGGTATTTTTACACAGCACACAAGGCAGCGTTGGCGGTCCTCGGCAGCATGGAGGCTCCTCTTCATCCAATGTCCATCTTATACTGAATATTGAATGCAAGGTACCGCAATCAATTTGGGGTACATTGCATTCCTATTGGCTGAATTTTTAAAACAGCCAATAGGATTAGAGATACTGAAATCCTATTGGTTGTTCAAATCAGCCAATAAGATTTCAGTAGATTTCATCCTCATGGCTGATTTTGAAAATTTCAGGTACCCCAATAAATGTGAGGTACCTTGAATTCAATATTCAGTTAATACTTTGTGCGGGCGGTTAGTTTATTTTTCTCTTAATAGTTTGCACGGGCAGTTCTTTTTTTTTTTAAATATTTATTGTGGGCAGTTAGTTTTTTTTTATTACTTATTGCGGACGGTTAGTTTTTTTTTTCAATACTTATTGCGGGCGATTTTTTTTTTTTTTGTAATGCTCCATTTATCTTAGTTGCATCCCGATGGATTCCGAAAATGGCAGGGTTGTGAAAGAATCCACCGCAGGTAGATTCTTTCACCACCCTGCCATTTTTGGAATCGACCTGGATGCAGAATTCTTTTGGATGCGCGCGCAGCCAACATTCCTTTGAGGATGCGTGGGCAACTGGCGACGGACGCGTTACAAACGCGATTATAGTATTGATTATCTGGCCACTCATACCTTTGTACCTTTGTATATCAACGTACTTTATTAATATAAGCTTACACAGTTATTTCCCCCGTCTCTCATTCCAAGGTTCTTATATTCAAAAGAGCAACTTCATCTTTACATTTCCTTTAAATAAATGGATGGGTTGTCAGTTAGAATTTATATCTGAGATTAACTACCTGTGAAACTGCTTTGTGAATCCATTGTGATTTGCCTGTTTTTGTGCTACACTGAGAATGTATAAGTGTTCATTAAGCAGGAAAACAAGTAAGTTATTTTCTGTTTCTTTTTCCTTTAACTTATTAGTTTTTACCAAAGGAGCACTGTTTAATATCCCTTTAATAAATTGTTTGAGGTTATGACAGATATCTGGCTACATGCTCTGCCTAGCTATGGTTGCTCTGATTTGTTATGAAATTGAGTTGGGTCTGACTTAAAACTTTCATATGAAATAGTGTTTTTTCTCTTTCTTTCTTCCCTCTAATTGGGATTTTTGTTCTCCATCCCTGACAGATTAGTAATATAATTGTTCTGGCTCAGTGATCTTGCCTCTATTGCATGACATTTATGCATTTAACAAATAGCATAACATAAAATGTTGGGAAAGGTAAAATGTCAGGCTCAGATTACCACATTGATGCTGGACTTTTGGTCATCTTTGATTTTCTATGGGTCCAAGCTTACTTACTTTTCTGGTCTAGGTGCTGATAACTTGCCTATTTCTGGTCTAGTCAGTTGCTGATAACTTGCCTATTTCTGGTCTAGCCAGGTGTTGATAACTTGCCTATTTCTGGTCTAGTCAGTTGCTGATAACTTGCCTATTTCTGGTCTAGTCAGTTGCTGATAGCTTGCCTATTTCTGGTCTAGTCAGGTGCTGATAACTTGCCTATTTCTGGTCTAGTCAGGTGCTGATAACTTGCCTATTTCTGGTCTAGTCAGGTGCATATAACTTGCCTATTTCTGGTCTAGTCAGGTGCTGATAACTTGCCTATTTCTGGTCTAGTCAGTTGCTGATAACTTGCCTATTTCTGGTCTAGTCAGTTGCTGATAACCTGCCTATTTCTGGTCTAGTCAGGTGCTGATAACTTGCCTATTTTTGGTCTAGTCAGGTGCTGATAACTTGCCTATTTTTGGTCTAGTCAGGTGCTGATAAGTTGCCTATTTTTGGTCTAGTCAGGTGCTGATAACTTGCCTATTTCTGGTCTAGTCAGGTGCTGATAACTTGCCTACTTCTGGCCTATTCAGGTTCTGATAACTTCTATTTCTGGTCTAGTCAGGTGCTGATAACTTGCCTATTTCTGGTCTATTCAGGTGCTGATAACTTGTCTACTAGTCAGGTGCTGATAACTTGCCTATTTCTGGTCTAGTTAGGTGCTGATAATTTGCCTATATCTGGTCTAGACAGGTGCTGATAACTTGCCTATTTCTGGTTTAGTCAGGTGCTGATAACTTGCCTTTTTCTGGTCTAGCCAGGTGCTGATAATTTGCCTATTTCTGGTCTAGCAAGGTGATGATAACTTGCATATTTCTGGTCTAGCCAGGTGCTGATAACTTGCCTATTTCTGGTCTAGTCAGGTGCTTATAACTTGCCTATTTCTGGTCTAGTCAGGTGTTGATAACTTGCCTATTTCTGGTCTAGCCAGGTGCTGATAACTTGCCTATTTCTGGTCTAGCCAGGTGCTGATAACTTGTCTATTTCTGGTCTAGTCAGGTGCTGATAACTTGCCTATTTCTGATCTAGTCAGGTGATGATAACTTTCCTATTTCTGGTCTAGTCAAGTGCTGATAACTTGCCTATATCTAGTCTAGTCAGGTGCTGATAACTTGCCTATTTCTGGTCTAGTCAGGTGCTGATAACTTGCCTATTTCTGGTCTAGTCAGGTGCTGATAACTTGCCTATTTCTGGTCTAGTCAGGTGCTGATAACTTGCCTATTTCTGGTCTAATCAGGTGCTGATTACTTGCCTATTTCTGGTCTAGTCAGGTGTTGATAACTTGCCTATTTCTGGTCTAGTCAGGTGCTGATTACTTGCCTATTTCTGGTCTAGTCAGGTGCTGATAACTTGCCTATTTCTGGTCTAGTCAGGTGCTGATTACTTGCCTATTTCTGGTCTAGTCAGGTGTTGATAACTTGCCTATTTCTGGTCTAGTCAGGTGCTGATAACTTGCCTATTTCTGGTCTAGTCAGGTGCTGATAACTTGCCTATATCTGGTCTAGTCAGGTGCTGATAACTTGCCTATTTCTGGTCTAGTCAGGTTCTGATAACTTGCCTATTTCTAGTCTAGTCAGGTGCTGATAACTTGCCTATTTCTGGTCTAGTCAGGTTCTGATAACTTGCCTATTTCTGGTCTAGTCAGGTTCTGATAACTTGCCTATTTCTGGTATCTGACATAACTTGTACGTTTGAGTGGTATATACAACTGTATTTGTAAAAAGCTTTTGAATAAAGCTTAGTGAAAAATAAATGTACTTTATGCTATAATTATGGCAGTGGCTAGCCTTGTTGTCTGTAGATTGAAGCCCTGAGTGGTTTCCTGCAAATAAGGCAAATGGTGGGTGGGATTTGGGTATTGGGTTCATGTCACAGAGGGGATCCAAAACAGCTTCCACTGCATGATAAATGTAGCCCAATGTCTTCAACATGATTCAGATAGAGCATGACATTATAAATATGTTTACTATTTTCTAGTATCTATTATCAGGAGCAGCAATGCACTACTGGTAGCTAGCTGTTCATTGGTGGCTGCACATATACACCGATTGTCATTGGCACACATGATGTGTTCAGCTAGCTCCCTTTAGTGCATTGCTGCTCCTTCAACAAAGATTACTGAGAGAATCAAGCAAATTTGATAATAGAAGGAAATTGAAAAGTTGTATTAAATGTTATGCTGTAGCTGGATGATGAAAAAAAAAATGTTTTTGAGTTGCGTTATTTAACCCCCTATAGCGCAGCCATTACAAGTTTTCAAACAGCCGGCTTGTGCGTGCAATATGGTTGCGTTGAGCTTTCCTCATAGACATCAATGGGGAGAGCGGGCTAAAAAAAAAGCCTAACACCTGCAATCGCGGAAAGAAAAGCTCCGTAACGCAGCCCCATTGATGTCTATGGGGAAACGTCTAAACACCCCTAATCTGCTGCCCTCGACATGGCCGATACCTACATAATGTTATTAAGCCCTAATCTGATGCTCCCGATATCGCTGCCACCAAAATCAATCTATTAACCCCAATATACCACTCCCAATATTGCCGCCACCTAAATATAGTTATTAACCAATAGAACGAGAGCTACTTAAATCCTAATGGCTGATTTGAACAGCCAATAGGATATTAGCGGCTCTAATTCCTATTGGCTGATTCAAATTTTTCAGCCAATAGGAATGCAATGGACGCCATCTTGAATCGCGTGCCTTGCATTGAAGATTTAGTGTATGGCGGCGACCGCATGAAGAGGATGCTCCGCGCCGGATGTCTTCAGGATGGACCCGCTCCGCGCCGCAGGGATCAAGATAGAAGATGCCGCCTGGATAAAGATAGAAGAGGCTGTCTGGATGAAGATAGAAGAGGCTGTCTGGATGAAGACTTCTCGCCGCCTGGATGAGGACTTCGCCACCTGGATGAAGATCGTTCATGTGGGACTTCAAAACTGTAAGTGGATCTTTGGGGGTTAGTTTTTTAAGGTTTTTTTTTTTAGTTCAGGGTTTGGGCAGCAAAAGAGCTAAATGCCCATACAAATGCCCATACAAATGCCCTTTTTAGGGCAATGGGTAGATTAGGTTATTTTAGAATTAGGTTTATTATTTTTGGGGGTTGGTTGGGTGGTGGGTTTTACTGTTGGGGGGTCTTTGCATTTTTTTTCAGGGAATAGAGCTGATATCTTTGAGACAATGCCCCACAAAAGGCCATTTTAAGGGCTATTTGTAGTCTATTGTAGGCTAGGGTGTTTTTTACTTTGGGGGGGCTTTTTTATTTTTATAGGGCTATTAGATTAGGGGTAATTCTTTTTTATTTTGGATAATTTCATTTGTTATTTTTCGTAATTTAGTGTTTATTATTTTAGAGTAGTGTTAGGATTAGGGGTTACTAGTTTAATTTAGTTTATTGCGATGTGGGGGGCTTGCGGTTTGGGGTTAATAGGTTTATTATAGTGGCGGCGGTGTAGGGCTTAATAACTTAAGTATAGTGGGGACGATGTGGGCGGATGGCAGATTAGGGGTTAATAATATTTAAATAGTATTTGTGATGCTGGAGGGTGGCGGTTTAGGGGTTAATAACTTTATTATGGTGATGACGATGTCGGGGAGTGGCGGAAAAGGGGTTAATAAAAATGTCGGGAGTGGCAGATTAGGGGTTAATAACTTTAATATAGTGTTTGCGATACGGGAGGGCCTCGGTTTAGGGGTTAATAGGTAATTTATGGGTGTTTAGTGTACTTTGTAACAGTTTTAGTTAATAGTTTTATGTTACTTTTTTCTAGTGTAAAACTCATAGCTACTGCTTTTAGATTGCAGAACGGATCTTGTCGGTAAAGGCTGCAACGCAAGCTTTTTAGCCTCACCACAATACTCGTAATGGCTGCGCTATGGAAGTGCCATGAAAAAACGTAATTTTTACGTGTGCGGGACTGACGTTGCGGTACAGGCTAAAAGACTTGCGGTACAGCTATACCGACAAGACTTGTAATGGCTGCGGTCCGGTTTTAGCACTGAAATTACCATTTTTTCAGCGTTAAAACATGAACGCACAACTCGGAATCTAGGTGATTGTTTGCATTAGAATTTGACCATTTCTCAGCTGGACTGTATTTTCCTCTCATGTAGAAGTGCAGAAAACAGCCCTTATTGAGCTTGAGAGCTTTCAGTATAACGTTTCCTCTTTGCCTGGGGTAAGGTTACTCTCAGACCTGGCAGATTGCAGGAGCAAACAAACTTTTTTGTACCAACCCATTGTAATGACAAATATTTAAATGATATAATTACTAAATGCAGATATTCTCCTGGGATTGTGGTTCTTAAAGGGACAGTCAACACCAGAAATATTGCTGTTTAAAAAGATAGATAATCCCTTTATTACCTATTCCCCAGTTTTGCATAACCAACCCTGTGATTAGCTTGTATCTAATCCTCTGCAGACTGCCCCCTGATCACATAACATTTATTATCTATTGACTTTTATTTTAGCCAATTAATGCAGTCTGCCACAAGCCACAGGCGTGATCACGTTATCCATATCGCTCACATGAACTAGCTCTCCCCTGTTGTGAAAAGCAAATAAAAAAAGCATATGACAAGAGGCAGCCTTCAAGGGCTTAGAAATTATCATATGAGCCTTCCTAGGTTTAGCTTTCAACTAAGAATACCAAGAGAACAAAGCAAAATTGGTGATAAAAGTAAATTGGAAAGTTTTTTAAAATTACATGTCCTATTTGAAATATGAAAGTTTTTTTTTTTTTTACTTGACTGTCCCTTTAAGGCTGACAATCCAACATTGCTTTATTTAGGAATCCCTCAGTTTGGAATAAATCCAGATACTGAGAGGTGATATTTGGCTGCGTGGGAAAGATTTTCCTGGGAAATGGGTAGGAGCAGAAAGAAGTAAAAAGCGGTCTGTGGTAAGATAATGCTTATTTGTGGTGGATAAAGGAGATTTCAGCTGTGCAATGTACTTGGCACTTCCAATATGCCGTATTTCCAGGGTTTTGCATATAATTCCCAACATATCCAGCTACCTTCAGTTTCATTTTAAAACAGTTCTCTATGGAGGAAATCCTTTATCATATTTACATTGTTAATGGGACATTCTAAAACAAATATTTATTATTATTATCAGGTATTTGTAGAGCGCCAATAGATTCCGCAGCGCAGTATTTTAGCATGACTGTACTTAACTTATTATCCATACTAATCCATATGAAAGTCCCTCTTGGGAACTGAAAGTCATACATTACATTAAAATACAGTTGCATATTTTTTATACATTAAAAGCACAGTCTACTCAAAATTAAACTTTCATGAATCAGATAGGGAATGCAATTTTAAACAACTTTCCAATTTATTTTTATCTTTAAATTTGCTTTGTTCTCTTAGTATTCTTTGTTGAAACCTAGGTAGGCTCATATGCTAATTTTTAAGCCCTTGAAGGCTGCCTCTTATCTCAGTGCATTTTGACAGTTTTTCACAGATAGACAGCGTTAGTTCATGTGTATCATAAAGATAACATTTTTTGAGCTCACTCCCGTGGAGTTACCTAGGAGTCAGCCCTGATTGGCTAAAATGTAAGTCTGTCAAAAGAACTGAGATAAGGGGGAAGTCTGCAGAGGCTTAGATACAAGGTAATTACAGAGGTTTAAAGTGTATTAATATAATCGTTTTGGTTATGCAAAACTGGGGAATGGGTTATAAAGGGATTATCTATTGTCATGAGATGCAGGACATATGCAGGACACAGCAATGATGGTACAACTCTATTTTATTACAGAGCATAGCAATACACATCCAGACAGGTTGATTGTACTAAACTAACTGCGACACAGACACCGGACCTAAGCCCCGCCCACCAGCTAGTGACATCACATCCTGCTATCATCACATCTTCCCCTTTTTCAAAGGCAAAGCATACATTCACATATATTAAACAACAAGGTACACCAACAGGGTATACACAACATTTTGTTTTAGAACATTATAAAAAAAACAGATAGATTAGAAAACATGAACAAACAAATTACATCCTGACTTGGACATCGGGGTAGACTACCCTAGTCCACAGTGACCATGGGATTATTCTGCCCATACTTCCGGTCACTGTTCTAGCTAAAGTCAGTCCCTGTATCGGGCCGGAAGCCTCACCACTCTTCCGCTTGATGTAACTTTGCATGAATTGTCCTCTGATACAGAAGATGGTGAACAAGAGTCTGCTGGAGGCAAAGATATATCCCCGCTATGATCTTGCTGAGGGGAAGGCACCTCTCTTAGAACAGGAGATCCCACCGGCGGTGGTACTGAGGTATCCGGTTCCAGACTCTCAGGTACAGGCTGAAGATGTCTTCGGTTACGGCGTGTAACCGTCCCTCCCTCTGTAAGGACTGTGTAAGACCTTGGTTCTGGAGAGCGGCCCACTACCGTAGCAGGCGTCTTCCATTTCTTCTCATCATCCAGTTTAATTCTGACACTTTGGCCCGCTTTCAGTTCCTGTAAAGGCCTGACAGAATGTCTCCTGTCGTAGAAGAAACGATAACCCTTTTTGGCCTCTTCATCCCTCCTAAGGACTTCGTCCCGAGGAACAGGGCCAGGCGGCTTGAAGACACCCACTGAGGGTAAAGTGGTGCGAATCTGGCGTCCTAGCATCAGCTGTGCCGGGCTAAACCCGGTGGCTTGAATGGGCGTCGCCCTGTATGACAAGAGGGCTAGGTACGGTTCAGATTGCTTTAGGATGAATTTTGTTGTTTGAACTGCCCTTTCAGCCATTCCGTTGGCCTGCGGATAATGTGGACTTGACGTGGAATGTACAAAATCATATTCCCTGCTGAAGGCACTGAACTCTGTAGAAGCGAACTGCATGCCATTATCACTCACCAGCTCCATTGGAATGCCCCAGCGGGCGAACAAGCTCTTCAGGCGAATGATAACGGCCTGACTTGTGATATCATTCAGGGGTGCTATTTCCAAATACCTGGAATAGTAGTCGATAACAACAAGAAACTTTTTCCCGTGCAGTTCGCACAAATCAGCAGCTATTTTCTGCCACGGCCCCGCAGGCAGCGGAGTAGACATTAAGGGCTCCCTTCTCTGAGTAGGCCGGCGTTCCCGGCAAAAGGCACATTTAGACACGTGATTTGCAATGTCGGAGCTGATCCCAGGCCACCACACAGCTGTAGCTGCTCTTTCTCTGCACTTTGTAATGCCTAAGTGGCCATCATGAATCCTGTTTAACATCTCCTTCCTCATGCTGACAGGAATTACAATACGGTCTTGGAACAGCACCAACCCCTCCAGCTCCGTGAGCTGCGACCTCTCTGGCTGGTAAGCATTTAAAGACATCCAGGCTGCCCGGCTCTCGGGCCAGCCATCTCTTATGTACCTTATAACTTCTTGCAGATCTGTGTCCAAATATGTCTCTTTCTTTATCTCTTCCAGTTTCCTTGAAGAAATGGACTTAGAGGCCAGAACTGAATCAACATACACTTTTACATCCGATTCTGTAGAGGATTCTTCAGCAGCAGCCAGCGGGAGCCTGGACAGTGTATCTGCCACAACCAGCTGCTTCCCCGGCACATGCACTGCCTGAACATTGAACCTGAGCAGTCTCATTAAAAGTCTCTGGCATCTCAAGGGTGTTTTGTCGATGTCATAAGAATTGATAAGAGGGACTAGCGGTTTGTGGTCAGTTTCCAGACTAAATTTCTCCAAACCCACTAGATAACGCTGAAAGCGCTCACAGGCCCAAACTGCAGCCAGGCACTCTTTCTCAATTTGAGCGTATTTTGACTCCGCAGCCGTCAGTGTGCGGGAACAGTAGGCGATGGGCTGTAGTTTGTTGTCATTCAGCTGCAGGAGTGCAGCCCCCAACCCATAACTGCTTGCATCAGCACTAACCACAGTCTTTTTTGAAGGGTCGTAGAACCCCAGCACTGGGGCAGACCCCAGCAGGGACTTAGCATGCAGGAACGCTTTTTCTTGTGAGGGTCCCCAGACCCAGGCAACATCTTTCTTAAGCAACTCTGTGATAGGGTGCAAAACTGTAGATAAATCTGGAAGAAACTTGCCCACGTAATTTACTAGGCCCAATATCTGTCTCAGCTCATGTACATCAGAAGGGCTTTTCATCTGTTCGATAGCCCGAATTTTCTCGGGGTTCGGCTTGATGCCATCCCCGTTGATGATATGCCCAAAGTAGCATAATTCAGTTTTACACACCACTTCAAAATGGCCTATTCTGTTACATTTTCTGCATCTTTTATCTCTGGCCGGGCATATAGCACTCTGATCATGAGCCCGGTAGCACCGTGTGCATCGGCCATGTTGCGCCCATCCACTTCTAGGCCTTTCCAGTACTTTAGATCTACCGCTCACACTGTGCCTTTCACTAGCAATTTTCCTAGACTGTTGTACTTCATCCACAATACTCTCAGACCTCAGATCAGCACTTTGCTGTTTCACCAGTTCACTCTGGCGGGCCATCCTAATAGCCCCGTCTAATGTTAAATCAGGCTCTAACTGCAGCTTCAGGGAGACTTCAGCATCTGCAATTCCAATAACTATTCTGTCTCTGATTTGCTCTTCTTTAGCAACACCAAACTCACAGAATTCAGCTAATTCATACAGGCTGCGCAAAAATGACTCCACAGATTCTCCCACACGCTGATTACGTTTGTGAAAACAAGCTCTCTCATGAATCACATTTCTTTTGGGCACAAAGTGGGCACTGAGTTTATCCATAACTATATCAAAGTTAACTTCTTCCCCTTCTTGGAAAGTAAAAGCATTGAACACTGGCTCTACATCTTTCCCCATAGAGTATAAAAGAGAATTAACTTGTACTTCACCACTCTCCTTGTTCAGTTTGGATGCAATCCTGAAGCGCTGAAACCGCTGACGCCATGTGGGCCAAGCTGCAGGCTGAGAAAAGTCAAAAGGCTCAGGTGGGGTAAACTTTGACATCGTCATCATCAGAAACAGAAGCGTAGTCCAGAACTTCTGACACCATGTCATGAGATGCAGGACATATGCAGGACACAGCAATGATGGTACAACTCTATTTTATTACAGAGCATAGCAATACACATCCAGACAGGTTGATTGTACTAAACTAACTGCGACACAGACACCGGACCTAAGCCCCGCCCACCAGCTAGTGACATCACATCCTGCTATCATCACATCTATCTTTTTAAACAACACATTCTGGAGTAGACTGTCCCTTTAAAGGGACATAAAAGTGCAAAACAAAAATGCTTGAATGCGTTAAAGCATTTTATAATTGCACTTTTGCTTTTATATAGCTATGTGTTTAACCCTGCAAATGGGTTAATCAAACAATTAAAGTCAGCACCAATGCTCTACTGAGAGCTAGCTGAACACATCTGGTAAACCAATGACAAGAGGCATATGGGCATAGCCACCAATCACCAGCTGGATCCCAATAGTGCATTGCTGCTACGGAGCCTGAGGTGTGCTTTTCAACACAGGATACAAAAAGAACAAAGTACATCTGATAATACAAGTAAATTAAAAAGTTAATATTGCACATTTTTTTTTCAAAGTTTAATTTGGACTTTTATGACCCTTTAAAAAGAAAGGTAGAATTCACAAACAACTTCGTGTTTATAAGGTGGAATAATTACTCCAAATTCATTATAGCCATTCAGTATTGGGTTATATACATTACATTACTATATAAAGCCCTGGTAAGACCTCACCTTGAGTATGGAGTGCAGTTCACAAAAAAAGATATTGCAGAACTAGAAAAAGTTCAGAGAAGGGCCACAAAGCTAATAAGGGGATTGGAGAATTTAACCTATGAGGAGAGGCTAGCCAAACTGGGTTGGTTTTCTTTAGAAAAAAGGCGCTTGAGAGGTGACATGATTACTTTATATAAATATATTCAAGGCCCATATACAGAGATGTCAGAAGCTCTGTTTATTCCAAGAAAATTGTTTGTGACAAGAGGTCACAATTTAAGGTTGGAGGAAAGGAGATTTAATCTCCTGCAACAGAAACGTTTTTTTCACTGTAAGAGCAATAAAATTGTGGAACTAGTTACCAAAGGAGGTAGTGAATGCCAATACCCTAGATATATTTAAAAATAGTCTGGATACATTTCTGTATATAAACAAAATTCATAAATATGATTGCTAGTATTAAATGGATCACCTTTTAGTGGGGCTATTTAAGCTTAACTGGAGTTTTTTGTTAGTATTTTAGATTTGTATAGGTTGGACTTCGGTCTTTTTTCAACCTTATCTACTATGTTACTATGTTTCATTCAAGTCTGAATTCCTTGTTGTTGCTTACAAAACTCCCATAACACCACACAAATGAAAAATGACTTTTAGCATCAGAGCTTATCACTATTAGATCCATAATAATCTCCCAGTTTAACCAAACATCACCATGACCTCACACCACAACCTCACACCACAACCTCACACCACAACCTCACACCATGACCTCACACCATGACCTCACACCACAACCTCACACCACAACCTCACACCACAACCTCACACCACGACCTCACACCACGACCTCACACCACAACCTCACACCACAACCTCACACCAAAACCTCACACCACGACCTCACACCACAACCTCACACCACGACCTCACACCACGACCTCACACCACGACCTCACACCACAACCTCACACCACAACCTCACACCACAACCTCACACCACAACCTCACACCACGACCTCACACCACAACCTCACACCACGACCTCACACCACAACCTCACACCACAACCTCACACCACAACCTCACACCACAACCTCACACCACAACCTCACAGGCCAGTGCATAAAGAGGTATGAAACTCAAAAAAGAACTTTCATGATTCAGAGAGAACATACCGTTTTATATAACTTTCCAATTTACTTCTATTATAACATTTGCTTAATTCACTTGATAATCTTTGTTGAATGAATATCATTGCACTACTGGGATCTAGCTAGGAAGATCAGGTAAACCAATAATAAGAAGAATATATATGCAGCCACCATTCATAAGCAAGCTCCCAGCTGCTCCTGAGCCTACCTAGGTATGCTTTTTCTAACAAAGGATACCAAAAGAACAAAGCAAATTAGAGAATAAAAGTAAATTGGAAAGCTGTTTAAAATTGCATGCCCTATATGAATTATGAAAGAAAACATTAGGGTTTCATGTCCCTTTAAGAAAGTATTGTCTAGGGCTGGGCAGATTCTAATTGTACCATCAGTACGTTTTAACTTAAAATTATGCTAAACTCTAATATATGACATTGAAATATTGAGAATAAAAAGTAAATTTTTGATGATTATACATTGTTTTGAAAAGTTGTTTTAAAGATCACCTGTGTTGCATACACTAATATTATGAAAAGTCTTAGGGGCCAATTTATCAATGTCTGTCCGACATGATACGCTGTCTGTCAGATATTGCTGAATGCCAACAGCATTCACTGTCGGCATTTAACATTGCACAAGCAGTTCACCAGAACTGCTTGTGCAATGTTGTTGCCGCCCCCTGCAGATTCCTGGCCAATCGGCTGCTAGCAGGGGGTGTCAATCAGCCCGATCGTATGTGATCGTGCGGATTGCAGACCGCAGCCTCAGAGGCAGTCTTATGACCGCTGCTTCATAACTGCTTGCCTGAAGGCTCACGCAGAAACAGGGGCATCAAGCTCCATTCGGAGCTTGATAATTCGGCACCAAATAGTTTGCCATTTTTAATAGAATATAACTATTGCTAAAAAAATTGGTACTTCAGTGAACACTGTTATTATTATTATTATTATTATTATTATTATCATCAGGTATTTGTAGAGCGCTAACAGGTTCCACAGGTTTATGAACATAGGTGGTATATAAAAACAATTACAGGGATCAAATGGGTAGAGGGTCCTGCTGAGAGTTGCACTGTTGTAGTCGGCTCTTATGAAGGCGGACTACAAACAGCTGGGCTCATAGGCTTACATGCTATGGGATTTAAGGGGATAGCAGTGGAGATAGGAAAGTAAGTGTAGGTTGTATGCGTCCCTGAATAGTAGAGTCTTCAGGGAGCACTTGAAGCTTTTAAAACTAGGGGAGAGTCTTGTGGAGTGAGGCAGAGTTCCATAAGATGGGAGCCAGATATTAGTAAAAAAACACCACACACACACAAAAAAGAAGCATAGAAAATTAATTAGAAAAAATTTAGTTTTATCGGACATTACCCATAAAAAGCTGATTATATATCTCATGAACATCTCTATATAATAAAGGAGGATATTTTACTTCAAAATGTCTTCAGCTCACAAGAGTAGGTGTCCTGTAAGCAGTTATTGTTCAGGTAATCGTTTTGCTGTCATCTGAATGGTTAAAAACAACCTATGAGCATCATCCGTGCTGAGTTCACACTTTGAGGGGTAGTTATCAACGTGTCTACCTCAAATACGCTGGAATTCCGCAGCGTATTTGAGGCAAGGCTGATTCGCCTTAGTTATCAAGCCCTACAGACCGGCAAAAGTAGAATATAGTGACGTCAGCTTCGATCCGCCGGACTCCGACACAGATCGATTCTTACGTCACTCCAGATGTTCCGCACACAAGTGCGGCACAATCTGACTACTTTTGTTAGTTATCAAAAAACTAGCAGGTACACTCTGCACTTTTCCGGCCCAGCGTACCTGGAGGCGGCGGATCCCATAGGAATCAATGGGAGTCTGACCATAGCGAAAGTTCATGTTCGCTGCTGCCAGATATCCCATTGAATTATATGGGAAACGTCTGCACCTAACACCCTAACATGTACCCCGAGTCTAAACACCCCTAATCTGCCCCCCCCTACACCGCCGCAACTAAATAAATTTATTACCCCCTAAAGCGCCGCTCCCGGAGCCCGCCGCAACTAAATAAAGTTAGTAACCCCTAAACCGCTGCTCCTAGACCCCGCCGCAACTCTTATAAATGTATTAACCCCTAAACCGCCGTTCCCGGACCCCGCCGCAACTATAATAAATGTATTAACCCCTAAACCGCCGCTCCCGGACACCGCCGCCACCTACATTATACCTAGTAACCCCTATCCTGCCCCCCCTATACTGGCGCCACCTAGAATACATTTATTAACCCCTATCCTGCCGATCCCGGACCCTGCCGCAACTAAATAAATAGTTTAACCGCCGCTCCCGGACCCCGCCGCAACCTATCTTAAACTTATTAACCCCTAATCTGCCCCCCCTACACCGTCGCCACCTATAATAAATTTATTAACCCCTATCCTGCCCCCCCACACCGCCGCCACTGTAATAAAATTATTAACCCCTATCCTGCCCCCCCTATACCGCCGCAACTCTAATAAAATTATTAACCCCTAAACCTAAGTCTAACACTAACCCTAAAACCCCCCTAACTTAAATATTAATTAAATACATCTAAATAATATTTCTCTTATTAACTAAATTAATCCTATTTAAAACTAAATACTTACCTTTAAAATAAACCCTAATATAGCTACAATATAAATAATAATTATATTGTAGCTATCTTAGGATTTATTTTTATTTTACAGGCAACTTTCAATTTATTTTAACTAGGTACAATAGCTATTAAATAGTTATTAACTATTTAATAGCTACCTAGCTAAAATAAAGAGAAATTTACCTGTAAAATAAAAACTAACCTAAGTTACAATTACACCTAACACTACACTATACTTTAATAAATTATTCCTATTTAAAACTAAATACTTACCTGTAAAATAAACCGCCGGAGCCTAAGAAAAGTAAAAAAAAAATATCAAAACTCCCGTAAAAGTCTAACACGCCTCCCAAAAATAAGCCTGACACGTTAAACCCCTATATCCGGCATCAAACCCACATCGGAACGAATAAAAGTATTAACCCCTAAACCAACAACCCCCCCACAATGCAATATGCCTATTTAGACTATTAACCCCTAAATCCGCCATCAAACCCACACCGCAAGTGGGATTGGTTTAGGGGTTAATACTTTAATAGGTTTATTGTGGTGTGGGATTGATGGCGGATTTAGGGGTTAATAGTTTAGTTAGTACTTGCGGTGTGGGTTTGATGGCGGATATAGGGGTTAATAGTTTAAATAGGCATATTGCGTTTTGGGGAGTTGTCGGTTTAGGGGTTAGTACTTTTATTCATTCCGATGTGGGTTTGATGGCGAATATAGGGGTTAAAACACTTTATTAGTTATTGCGGTGGGGGATTGCGGTTGACAGGTAGATAGATATTGCGCATGCGTTAGGTGTTAGTTTATTTTTGCAGGCAGTTTCGGTGCTCCCATACTCAGCGCAAGGCATGCTGCGGCTGCTTTTGTGTGGCGAGGTAAAAATGGAGTAAGATTTCTCCATTTTCGCCACATAAGTCTTTGCGCTGAATATTGGATACCGATTTGCGACGCGGTCCCATGTTAACTTATAGGAGTAAAAATTGCGGCCGACGGGTGAAATATATACGTGCCACATTTATATGCGGCACTGTTAATTGGATACCAAAACCGCGCAAGAAACGGCGCATATATAATGGGGCACCTTGTGAGGTTATGGTGAAATCCCACAAATTCACAGTAATACAAAGAGGGGTAGTTATCAAGCCGTCTACTTTACCTGCCTTCGCCGGTCCAATACGCCCGCCTAAGCTCGCCTCACATTGCCGCTGCGGACCTGAATACGTTCGCCTAAGTTATCAAAAAAGCTGTCAAAAAGCCGCGCACCAAGTACGGGGCGATGAGCAGCGGATTGTGATAGTTATCACTCATCCAATCTCGCTGCTCTTCGGCTTTTTCACAGCTTTATTGATACCCCTGTTAATAAGCACTCACACTAACTACACTGTTCTACCCCCTATACCGACGCCCCCGGAGCCCCTCGCAACTAAATAAAGTTACTAGCCCCTAAACCGCTGCTCCTAGACCCCGCCGCAACTCTTATAAATGTATTAACCCCTAAACCGCCGCTCCCGGACACCGCCGCCACCTACATTATACCTAGTAACCCCTATCCTGCCCCCCCTATACCGCCGCCACCTATAATAAAGTTATTAACCCCTATCCTGCGGATCCCGGACCCCGCCGCAACTAAATAAATACTTTAACCCCTAAACCGCTGCTTCCAGACCCCGCCGCAACCTATATTCAATTTATTAACCCCTAATCTGCCCCCCCTACGCTGTCGCCACCTATAATAAATTTATTAACCCCTATCCTGGCCCCCTAAACCTAAGTCTAACAGTAACCCTAACACCCCCCTAACTTAAATATTAATTAAATACATCTAAATAAATTTAACTCTTATTAACTAAATTAATCCTATTTAAAACTAAATACTTACCTTTAAAATAAACCCTAATATAGCTGCAATATAAATAATAATTATATTGTAGCTATCTTAGGATTTATTTTTATTTTACAGGTAACTTTCAATTTATTTTAACAAGGTACAATAGCTATTAAATAGTTATTAACTATTTAATAGCTACCTAGCTAAAATAAAGAGAAATTTACCTGTAAAATAAAAACTAACCTAAGTTGCAAGTACACCTAACACTACACTATACTTTAATAAATTATTCCTATTTAAAACTAAATACTTACCTGTAAAATAAACCCTAAGATAGCTACAATGTAATTAATAATTACATTGTAGCTATTTTAGGATTTATATTTATTTTACAGGTAACTTTGTATTTATTTTAGCTAGTTAGAATAGTTATTAAATAGTTATTAACTATTTAATAACTACCTAGCTAAAAGAAATACAAAATTACCTGTAAAATAAATTCTAACCTAAGTTACAATTAAACCTAACACTACACTATCATTAAATTAATTAAATTAATTACAATTAAAATTGTTGTAATATTTTTTAAATGTTTGTAACTTATTTTTTTTATTTTTTGTAACTTAGCTTTTTTTATTTTTTGTACTTTAGTTAGTTTTTTTAATTGTATTTAATTGTAGTTATTTGTAGGTAATTAATTTAATTTAATTAATTTAATGATAGTGTAGTGTTAGGTTTAATTGTAACTTAGGCTAGGATTTATTTTACAGGTAATTTTGTATTTCTTCTAGCTAGGTAGTTATTAAATAGTTAATAACTATTTGATAACTATTCTAACTAGCTAAAATAAATACAAAGTTACCTGTAAAATAAATATAGATCCTAAAATAGCTACAATGTAATTATTAATTACATTGTAGCTATCTTAGGGTTTATTTTACAGGTAAGTATTTAGTTTTAAATAGGAATAATTTATTAAAGTATAGTGTAGTGTTAGGTGTACTTGCAACTTAGGTTAGTTTTTATTTTACAGGTAAATTTCTCTTTATTTTAGCTAGGTAGCTATTAAATAGTTAATAACTATTTAATAGCTATTGTACCTAGTTAAAATAAATTGAAAGTTGCCTGTAAAATAAAAATAAATCCTAAAATAGCTACAATATAATTATTATTTATATTGCAGCTATATTAGGGTTTATTTTAAAGGTAAGTATTTAGTTTTAAATAGGATTAATTTAGTTAGTAAGAGTTAATTTTATTTAGATGTATTTAATTAATATTTAAGTTAGGGGGGTGTTAGGGTTACTGTTAGACTTAGGTTTAGGGGTTAATAATTTTATTACAGTGGCGGCGGTGTAGGGGGGGCCAGGATAGGGGTTAATAAATTTATTATAGGTGGCAGCGGTGTAGGGGGGGCAGATTAGGGGTTAATAAGTTTAATATAGGTTGCGGCGGGGTCCGGGAGCGGCGGTTTAGGGGTTAAAGTATTTATTTAGTTGCGGCGGGGTCCGGGATCCGCAGGATAGGGATTAATAACTTTATTATAGGTAGCGGCGGTATAGGGGGGGCAGGATAGGGGTTACTAGGTATAATGTAGGTGGCGGCGGTGTCCGGGAGCGGCGGTTTAGGGGTAAATACATTTATAAGAGTTGCGGCGGGGTCTAGGAGCGGCGGTTTAGGGGTTAGTAACTTTATTTAGTTGCGGGGGGCTCCGGGGGCGTCGGTATAGGGGGTAGAACAGTGTAGTTAGTGTGAGTGCTTAGTGACAGGGGTATCAATAAAGCTGTGAAAAAGCCGAAGAGCAGCGAGATCGGATGAGTGATAACTATCACAATCGCTGCTCATCGCCCCGTACTTGGTGCGCGGCTTTTTGACAGCTTTTTTGATAACTTAGGCGAACGTATTCAGGTCCACGGCTGCGATGTGAGGCGAGCTTAGGCAGGCGTATTGGACCGGGAAGGCAGGTAAAGTAGACGGCTTGATAACTACCCCTCTTTGTATTACTGTGAATTTGTGGGATTTCACCATAACCTCACAAGGTGCCCCATTACATATGCGCCGTTTCTTGCGCGGTTTTGGTATCCAATTAACAGTGCCGCATATAAATGTGGCACGTATATATTTCACCCATCGGCCGCAATTTTTACTCCTATAAGTTAACATGGGACCGCGTCGTAAATCGGTATCCAATATTCAGCGCAAAGACTTATGTGGCGAAAATGGAGAAATCTTAAATTTTTACCTCGCCACACAAAGGCAGCCGCAGCATGCCTTGCGCTGAGTATGGGAGCACCGAAACTGCCTGCAAAAATAAACTAACACCTAACGCATGCGCAATATCTATCTACCTGTCAACCACAATCCCCCACCGCAATAACTAATAAAGTGTTTTAACCCCTATATTCGCCATCAAACCCACATCGGAATGAATAAAAGTATTAACCCCTAAACCGACAACCCCCCAAAACGCAATATGCCTATTTAAACTATTAACCCCTATATCCGTCATCAAACCCACACCGCAATAAACCTATTAAAGTATTAACCCCTAAATCTGCCAACCCCAACATCGGAAATTACCTAATAAAACTATTAACCCCTAATCCGCCATTAACCCACAACGCAAACTACCTATTAAAGTATTAACCCCTAAACCGCCAAAGCCCACAACGCAAATAAATAATTAAATTACTAAGCCCCCTAACCTAACACCCCCTAACCGAACACCCTCTAAATGAACCCAAATTACCTACATTACAAAATACTAAAATTACTATTAAAATAAAAAAGCCTACTACTTTAAAAAATAAAAAATAAAAACTATTAATTAAAGGAACAGTCTATTCAAAATTAAAATTCTGGTGTAGACGGTCCCTTTAAGATACAATTACAGAAAATAAAAAAATCTAATATTACAGGAAATAAAAAACAAAATTATCAAATTTTAAAAAATTATACCTAATCCCTATGAAAATAAAAAAAGCTTAAAGGGCTTTTTGCAGGGCATTGCCTGCCACAAGATAAACAGCTCTTTTACATTAAAAATACACAAAGTCCCCCCCTAACAGTAAAATCCACCCACCCACCAAACCCCCCAAAATAAAAGACCCTAACACTAAAAAACCTAAACTACCCATTGCCCTGAAAAGGGCATTTGTTTGGGCATTGTCCTTGAAAGAGCATTTAGCTCTTTTACAAAGTGCCCACCCCCCCCCAATCTAAATAAAAATTTAAAAAAAAAGTCTTGATTGATACTCACCATTCCTGAAGTCCAGCGGAGAAGGTCCTGTCCCATGCGGTGAAGTCTTCTTCCAAGTAGCAACCTCTTCTTTCTTCTTCCAGGAATAATCCGGTGCAGAGCGGAGGGCGGAGCTGAAGACCGATGACCGCGGAGCTAAAGACCGGCGACCCTAGAACTGAAGACCAGCGACTGCAGAGCAATGGAGCGAATGGAGCATGGAGGATCCTCTTTGTACGATCGCCGCCGTACACTGGAGCTTTGGCGGTTTAGGGGTTAATACTTTAATAGGTTTATTGTGGTGTGGGATTGATGGCGGATTTAGGCGTTAATAGTTTAGTTAGTACTTGCGGTGTGGGTTTGATGGCGGATTTAGAGGTTAATACTTTAGTTAGTACTTGCCGTGTGGGTTTGATGGCGGATATAGGGGTTAATAGTTTAAATAGGCATATTGCATTGTGGGGGGTTGTCGGTTTAGGGGTTAATACTTTTATTCGTTCCGATGTGGGTTTGATGGCGGATATAGGGGTTTTACGTGTCAGGCTTATTTTTGGGAGGCGTGTTAGACTTTTACGGGAGTTTTGATATTTTTTTTTACTTTTCTTAGGCTTCGGCAGTTACTAAAGTGCCGTAAGTCACTAGCGACTCCAGAAATTTGTATTTATGCTCATTTCTGGACATCGCTAGTTTATCCGACTTACGGCACTTTATGAACTGCCGGCGGGGTTTATTGGATACCCCGATGTGCAAGGTGAAATTACGGGCGTCGCGGATTTCAGCGTTTGCGCTGAAGCCTGCGCTGTATATGTTATCTCGCCCTAGATTTCTTAGTAAATATTCGTAAACTGAGGAGGGAAATAAAATGACTGCACCTATCAGAGGCATGTACTGGAGCAAGCATTCGGATTGGATAATAGGAAGAAATTGTAAAGTAAACATCCAACTTTTTTTACTTCAAAGAAGTGGCAACCAAAAAAAAAAAATGTTTCGCTTAGGTGCAAACATTGTGCAGGTGTTACAAGTTAAAGGTAAATTGTGCCTGAGTGAAATCCACTGCGCGTTAAAGGGACACTAAACCCACATTTTTTCTTTCATGATTCATATTGAGCTGCAATTTTAAGCAACTTTATAATTGACTCCTACTATATATTTTTCTTTGTTCTCTTGCTATCTTTATTTATAAAGCAGGAATTTAAAGCTTAGGAGCCAGCCCATTTAAGGTTCAGCACCATGGATAGTGCTTGCTTATTGATGGCTACATTTAGCAAACCAATAAGCAAGCATAACCCAGGTTGTCAACCAAAAATGGGCTGGCTCCTAAGCTTTACATTCCTGCTTTTTAAATAAAGATAGCAAGACAACGAATAAAAATTGATAATAGGAGTAAATTAGAAAGTTGCTTTAAATTGCTGCTCTATCTGAATCATGAAAGAAAAAAATTGGGTTTAGTGTCCCTTTAACTTCAGAACTTCGGATATCGCAACCGCGTTAAACTCTTCCTATAGACCTCAATAAAGCAGGCAGAACAGAAAAAGAAGCTAACACTTACCACGCGTGCTAACCCGACACCGCATTAGACCTACAGCACTAAACCAGAAGATATTTTGCATTCCATTGTTCTTCACTAAAAGAAAATGTTCTTTTTATTTTTAAATATATATTTCTATATACAGTACATATGATTTCCGTGCTCCACTTGTAATCTAGCCATATGTATTTAACATCTTTGTAAGATTTTAAAGCAGAGAGCATGCTCTAACAAATATGCCATTTTCTGTGAATATCTTTTTCACCCCTTTGCAGGAGTTAAAGGGACACTCAAGTCAAAATAAACTTTTATGATTCAGAAAGAGCAGCAAATTTAAAGACACTTTCCAATTTACTTCCATTATCATATTTTGCACAGTCTTTTTATATTCACACTTTCTGTGCAACAAGATCCTTCTGAGCATGTGCACAAGCTAACAGGGTATATGTCGTATACTAGTCTGTGATTGGCTGATGTCTGTCACATGATACAGGGGGCCAGTAAATGGGAGAAAAAATAAATTTGTCAGAAAAAAAATCTACTGCTTATTTGAAATTCAGAGTAGGTGTTAAATCATTGTCTTTTTATTATGAACTTGTTAATTATGTAATTCTACTGCATTGAGTGGCCCTTTAAACACATAACAAGCCATAGAAACGCATCCAAAAATATCATACTCTAATTAAAATACTTACTTTTTGCTTTATAATTTCCTTTTAACATTATACTTTGAGATCCCAAGATTCCAGATTGACAAGTCATTAATAAACGCAGATCCTAATGTTAGAAAGAAGAGTTCATATTGTACCATGAGTAAAATCTGATTAGAGTCAGTTTTAAAAATCAAATAAAAGTGCAATTGAAACATTTTACATAAATGTAGCATTATCATTAGGTATTATTTTTTTTAAACTAAGAGAACAAAACAAAGTTATCATTTGTTAAATAAACATAGTAAAAATGTATCAAATCCATCGATAAGTGGTCCTTGTATGCGGTCATTTTTTTACCAATTGCAACCAGATTGTTAAATTCTGTATTATAATTTATTTATCTGAGGATCAGTAAAACATTAACTGGTTACCAGCAGTTTATCTTCATTTTGTGGGTTAGTCCTCTTCATACTTGTCAACAAGTTCAATTTCCTGTAGCACACGAAACAGAAACAACTTTATACGGAGTTTATTTTTATGAATTAATTACAAGCATAATGTGACTTTATCTAGGAGTACATAATATTATTTCATAATGGGGAATTGAAAAATACAGCAGAGGAGTAATTGTAAAAAAGAATAAAAAACAGAGGCGCCACCATGGCCTAATATCGCCAGTACAGGTAAAATGAGCAGCAATATGAGAATGTGAATACTCACAAACATAAAGCACCCCACTGGTGCTAGTAGAGCAGACTGACACTTCTCAGTGGTTCAGCACACTGTATCCAAAGCGCAGAGACAGTCAGGAATCCTCTGACACTCCAATGTATATGTGCCTATGGATAAAGGAAAAAGCAACACGACATGGCCCAATGTCATCAAGACAAGGGGAAAATAATACCAATTGCTTGCACTTACAAGATGGTGGGCACCTGCAGGTGCAATCTCAGCAAACTTGAGCCAAAACGTCGCCCAGTAGACTTAAAACAGCAATCCTCAACAGGAACCAGGATCAACGATATAATTTATCACAGGAGGTGAAAAAATTACACACAATAGCAAGTGTATAAAAGTATAAAAAGTCTTTATTAACACAGCAACTAGTTTCTCAGCCTACTATTGTGTGTATTTTTTTCACCTCCTGTGATAAATTATATCGTTGATCCTGGTTCCTGTTGAGGATTGCTGTTTTAAGTCTACTGGGCGACGTTTTGGCTCCAGTTTGCTGAGATTGCATCTGCAGGTGCCCACCATCTTGTAAGTGCAAGCAATTGGTATTATTTCCCCCTTGTCCTGATGATATTGGGCCATGTCGTGTTGCTTTTTCCTTTATCCATAGGCACATATACATTGGAGTGTCAGAGGATTCCTGACTGTCTCTGCGCTTTGGATACAGTGTGCTGAACCACTGAGAAGTGTCAGTCTGCTCTACTAGCACCAGTGGGGTGCTTTATGTTTGTGAGTATTCACATTCTCATATTGCTGCTCATTTTACCTGTACTCGCGATATTAGGCCATGGTGGCGCCTCTGTTTTTTATTCTTTTTTAGATTCCATACTACAGGATAGCCATCCTTTGACAGAGTGCAGCCTCAAACATTTGGGAATTGTCATTACCCTGGACTCATAGACTTTCATATTACCATTATTTGGTTTTGAATTGGTTTTAATATTTTTTCCAATCTATGTTTATATTCCAGTAATATATATATATATATATTCTCATATATATATATATATAGTTTTTTACTATTATCATTTTCAGCATTGTGGTTACTTACTTATGTCCACATTTTAGATTTTTTAGGGTTTTATTTATAGTTTTATTATTGTTGCTATTATCATATTTCTAGATTTAGGCCTGTTTTTTTCTGTTGAGACATTACAAGCACTACCATATCACCTATTATATTGGAACTGAGGAAGCGCCCCCTAAGGGCGTGGTGTGTCCACTGAGTACACACCACTCTCTCCATACATAGAGGAGTAATTGTGATGATATCAGTTTAGCAAACATATATGAATTTTTTACTAACAATGATTATTTAACAGTTGCACTAGAATAATTTATAATATATTTGTTCCCCTCTATAAATAAGGTATAACAAACACTTATAAATAAAGTCTATTATTGTGATTTTAATTTAACATTGTTTTAATAAAAAATAAGTTCTATTTTGATCATGGTTAATAAATTAAATAACAGTAAGACGTTGCAAGTGCAATAATGTGTGTTCTTTTTTCAGTCCTGTACTGAAACTGTTTGATAGTATTAATACTGCACCCAATCCTATAATATGTGCTGTAATTTTAGTTATGATAATTTAAAGCAGATGGAGACAAATAGAGTAGTGCCATTAGTTAGTAAATCTGCTGCACATATATTCCTCCTGTCATTGGCTCACTTGGAGTGCACTGCTGCCCCATCAACAAAGCATGCCAAGAAAATGGGGCAAATTTAATAATATAAGTAAATGACGTCACTGGGATGGGGGTTACTAGTGCTTCAGTATAATAATTAGCCTCCTATGTGCCCCCCCAGCTGTGATCATCTGTTTCCAACCACCTCTCTGCCCAGGCTTCTCCCGGCTGTGCCCACCCCCACCCATGGGCTGCCTAGCTCCACCCACATAATACAAAGTCCCGCCCACAGACCCCTGTTAATTCTGGAGACAGCACAGATTGAAGTACTGAACATTTAAAAGATGTTGATAATGATATGTCCGTATTGTATCTCTGAATCATCTTTTTAAATATCAGTTTATGTGAACAATGAGGCTGATGGTCATATGGTAGAAATGTTGGTCCTTTTATAAATAAAGCTTCTTGATCAGGATATGTTGTGCAAGATCAGTGAGATTTACTGAATCTCTGCAAGATGGAAGAAATATATAATACTGTATTTAATTACAGCATTGTATTAAAAAATAATAATACATTCCCTTTACTATGTGTTTAACTCCTGCAAGTGGTTTAAATAATACAGTCAATGTTGTGCTCTTATGACACTCCAGAAGAGGGGACCAAATGAGAAGCAGCCATACATGCGTATGTGCCAATCACTGGCCATATCCTCAGCTGGAGCAGGGTGCGCCTGACTGTGTTTAGAGATCAGTAAATGTTAATAAAACAATTAGATGTTAATAAAGCTGCAGTTATCTTTTCTTCTATAAGGTACGACGAGTCCACGGATTCATCCTTTACTTGTGGGATATTATCCTCCTGCTAACAGGAAGTGGCAAAGAGCACCACAGCAGAGCTGTCTATATAGTTCCTCCCTTAACTCCACCCCCCAGTCATTCTGTTTGCATACTCTAAGTACTAGGAAGGGTAAAGTGAAAGAGGTGATAAAATGTTAGTTTTTGTTTTCTTCAAAGAAGCCCGCTGCTGCCACCAAGACAGCATGAAGGGGCAGCCCCCGAACCGGGACCGGATCTAGTAGGGGGCAGACTTTCTCTCTTTGCTCAGGCTTGGGCAAGAGACGTTCAGGACTCCTGGGCTTTAGAAATTGTGTCCCAGGGGTATCTTCTAGACTTCAAAGATTCCCCTCCAAGGGGGAGATTCCATCTTTCTCGATTGTCTGTAAACCAGACAAAAAGAGATGCGTTCTTACGCTGTGTAGAAGACCTATATACCATGGGAGTAATCTGCCCAGTTCCAAAAACAGAACAGGGGCAGAGGATTTACTCCAATCTGTTTGTGGTTCCCAAAAAAGAGGGAACTTTCAGACCAATTTTAGATCTCAAGATCCTAAACAAATTCCTCAGAGTCCCATCCTTCAAGATATAGACCATTCGGACTATTTTACCAATGACCCAGGAGGGTCATTATATGACCACCGTGGATTTAAAGGATGCGTATCTGCACAACCCTATCCACAAAGATCATCATCAGTTTCTCAGGTTCGCCTTTCTGGACAAGCATTACCAGTTTGTGGCTCTTCCCTTCGGGTTGGCCACAGCTCCCAGAATTTTCACAAAAGTGCTAGGGTCCCTAAGGCCGTGGGGCATAGCAGTGGCGCCTTATCTGGACGATATCTTCATTCAGGCGTCAACTTACCAACTAGCCAAAACTCACACGGACATCGTGTTGGCTTTTCTAAGATCTCACGGGTGGAAGGTGAACGTAAAAAAGAGTTCACTTACCCCTCTCACAAGAATTCCTTTCCTGGGAACTCTGATAGATTCGGTAGACATTAAAATTTTTCTGACGGAGGTCAGGAAATCAAAGATTTTAACCACCTGCCAAGCTCTTCATTCCATTCCTCGGCCGTCAGTGGCTCAGTGTATGGAGGTAATCGGACTAATGGTAGCGGCAATGGACATAGTTCCGTTTGCTCGCTTGCATCTCAGACCACTGCAACTATGCATGCTCAAACAGTGGAATGGGGATTATGCAAATTTATCTCCTCAGATAAATCTGGATCAAGAGACCAGAGACTCTTTTCTTTGGTGGTTGTCACAGGATCATCTGTCCCAGGGAATGTGTTTCTGCAGGCCAGCATGGGTCATAGTGACGATGGACGCCAGCCTATTGGGCTGGGGTGCAGTCTGGAATTCCCTGAAAGCACAGGGAGTATGGACTCAGGAGGAGGCTCTCCTCCCGATAAGTATTCTACAACTGAGAGCAATATTCAATGCGCTTCAGGCGTGGACTCAGCTAACTTTGGCCAGATTCATAAGATTCCGGTCGGACAATATCACTATATATCAATATATCAATATATATCAATCAGATAGCTCAGCATGCTTAGGCACTGTGGCTGAGCGCTGTAGCAACCCAAGGGTTGCAGGTTCGATCCCTGGCGAGGTCCACTCATCCTTTCATCCTTCCGAGGTCGATAAAATGAGCAGCGCCTTGAGACCCTTACGGGTGATTAGCCGCGCTTTACAAGTACCCAATAAATACATACATACATACAATCATCAGGGGGGAACAAAGAGTTCTATAGTGATGATAGAGGTTACCAAAATAATTCGATGGGCAGAGACTCACTCTTGCCATCTATCAGCAATCTATATCCCAGGAGTGGAGAACTGGGAAGCAGATTTTCTAAGTCGTCAGACTTTTCATCCGGGGGAGTGGGAACTCCATCCGGAGGTGTTTGCACAATTGATTCATCAATGGGGCACACCAGAATTGGATCTGATGGCGTCTCGTCGGAACGCCAAACTTCCTTGTTACGGGTCCAGATCAAGGGATCCTCAAGCAGTACTGATAGATGCTCTAGCAGTACCTTGGTCGTTCAACCTGGCTTATGTGTTTCCACCATTTCCTCTCCTCCCTCGTCTGATTGCCAGAATCAAACAGGAGAGAGCTTCAGTGATTTTGATAGCACCTGCGTGGCCACGCAGGACTTGGTATGCAGACCTGGTGGACATGTCATCTCTACCACCATGGACACTACCTCTTAGACGGGACCTTCTCATTCAAGGTCCGTTCCAGCATCCAAATCTAGTTTCTCTGCGGCTGACTGCCTGGAGATTGAACGCTTGATTTTATCCAAGCAGGGATTCTCTGAGTCGGTCATAGATACCTTGATTCAGGCTTGGAAGCCTGTCACTAGGAAGATTTATCATAAGATATGGCGTAAATATCTTTATTGGTGTGAATCCAAAGGCTACTCATGGAGTAAGATCAGGATTCCTAGGATTTTGTCTTTTCTCCAAGAAGGATTGGAGAAGGGGTTATCAGCTAGTTCCCTAAAGGGACAGATATCTGCTTTGTCAATTTTACTGCACAAGCATCTGGCAGATATTCCAGACGTTCAGTCGTTTTGTCAGGCTTTAGTTAGAATCAAGCCTGTGTTTAAACCTGTTGCTCCGCCATGGAGTTTGAATTTAGTTCTTTAAGTTCTTCAAGGGGTTCCGTTTGAACCTATGCATTCCATAGATATTAAGCTTCTATCTTGGAAAGTTCTGTTTTTAGTTGCTATCTCTTCGGCTCGAAGAGTTTCTGAACTATCTGCATTGCAATGCGACTCGCCTTATCTTGTTTTTCATTCTGATAAGGTGGTTTTGCGCACCAAACCTGAATTTCTTCCTAAAGTTGTTACCAATAAGAATATTAATCAGGAAATTGTTGTTCCTTCCCTGTGACCTAATCCTTCCTCTAAGAAGGAGCATCTGTTGCACAACTTGGACGTGGTTCGTGCTTTGAAGTTTTACTTGCAAGCAACCAAAGATTTCCGTCAAACATCTTCTCTGTTTGTTGTCTATTCTGGAAAGTGTAGAGGTCAAAAAGCTACGGCTACCTCTCTTTCTTTTTGGCTGAAAAGCATCATCCGTTTGGCATACGAGACTGCTGGACAGCAGCCTCCTGAAAGAATTACAGCTCACTCTACTAGAGCGGTGGCTTCCACAAGGGCTTTTAAAAATGATGCTTCTGTTGAACAGATTTGTAAGGCTGCGACTTGGTCTTCACTTCATACCTTTTCCAAATTTTACAAATTTGATACTTTTGCTTCTTCTAAGAAAAGTTCTTCAAGCAGTGGTGCCTTCTGTTTAGGCATCTGTCTTGTCCCTCCCGTTCATCCGTTTCCTATAGCTTTGGTATTGTATCCCACAAGTAAAGGATGAATCCGTGGACTCATCGTACCTTATAGAAGAAAAGTAAATTTATGCTTACCACAGCCCGCCCTGTCATTTTAAGACAGATTATATTTTTTGATTTAAATTTCAGTCACCTCTGCACCTTTTAGTTTCTCTTTTTTCTTCCTGTACCTTCGGTCGAATGACTGGGGGGTGGAGCTATATAGACAGCTCTGCTGTGGTGCTCTTTGCCACTTCCTGTTAGTAGGAGGATAATATCCCACAAGTAAAGGATGAATCCGTGGACTCGTCGTACCATAGAAGAAATTAATTTTTCAGGTAAGCATAAATTTACTTTTTATGACATTGCTGGTGTTAATGAAACAATTAACCTTTATTTTCAGTCTGGGAGGCCTCTCCAGGTCCCCTCTATAAAGTTTTTTTCTGTGGGCAATAGGACAAGAGGAAGGTGACAGCCTGCCCATACCAAGTGTTTTAGTGCTTGTTCCCTGTTTTCCAACAAATGTGCAGTAGTTAAAGGGCCATAATATTAAAAAATGTACATGCTCTAATTCATTTATGTAATATTAAGAAAAGTGACCCTACACTTCTGTGTGTTTAACTTGCATAGGGGTTAAACACAGTGTAGAAGTGCTTCTCGGGACCTGTGGAGCTGATGCAATCAGCAGTGCTAATTGAACAATTTAGATGTGGAACTAGCATTGCTGCTTGGATTAACAGGGGGCTCTGATTAGGACCAGCAGTGCTATGTGGGTCCCCTGTGGTACTTCTACTGTGTGTTTAGAGCTGC